>NW_021620036.1:873261-925761 GCF_004785775.1 Grammomys surdaster
TTTTTTTTTTTCCGTAAGAATGTTCTACTACTATGTAATAAGATGAAACTAACAATGAATCATGCAAAGATTAAAAGGATTATGACTCTTACTATTCTAATCTTTAAAAAGACAAGGAAATTATTTATAACTTACAAAACTCATTATTTCCTCTATCTGTTCATTAAATTCACTAAAATGTAAAATCACATTTAGATCACTCTATGTTTAACATAAAGATTGCCTTTTTGTGTGCATATGTATTATGTGGGAGTTTAATACACATAGAGTAACACAAGTAAATTTATTATGCATTTCCTTTATTTCATAAATGAATAGTCTAGTTTGTTTTTATCAGTGTTACTATACCATTGCAGTTGATCTCATGCCCATTCCACATATTGTCCAACTTATCACCTCCACATATACAGTGGTTTCTGCTATGATTTCTCTCTCTCTCTCTCTCTCTCTCTCTCTCTCTCTCTCTCTCTCTCTTTCTCTCTGTCTCTCTCTGTCTCTGTCTCTCTCTCTCTCTCTCTCTCTCTCTCTCTCTCTGTGTGTGTGTGTGTGTGTGTATGTGTGTGTGTGAATTCTATATAGTAATATAGCCTGATTAGTAATCTCTCTTGGGATAAATCCTTAATAGCGAAAATTGTCTGTACTTTTTTATTTATGTGTGGGGACTTTAGAAACTTTCTCCCTCTAGTTTCACATGCTGATGATAGTGTTGGATTTTTGATTATTCATAGCCCTCAATAAATGACAGGACTTGAACATCAATATATTCCTACAATTTTTATGCATCTCAAATCTATCTTCATGTCTCCTTAGGAAAAGGGCTGAGTATGTTACCCGAGGAAGACCAGAAATGTAAGCTCATCAGTGAACCTATGGGTGTGCCACACTTCGTGTTATATAATGACTTTTTGGTGGAATAATTGGGTCACAAGATACAAAGTACAGTAAATAGCCCATTGCCTATGTTTTATAAGTGAGTACAATAGACTCATTTGTTACCCAGAGAGAAAAAGCAAATTTTCAATGTTTTTTGCAAATGAAAAGTAGAGGGTCAGATACGCTTTATTTCTCTTCTACTGTAAATTATTTTAAAATTATTTCTGATAGTTTTGGGGATTTTAATATAATTATTTTTCATATAATTTTCTTTCTTCTATACCTCTCACATAGTTTATTGGATCTCTTAAAGTTCATTCCACTTGCATTAATTGTTGTTATATACAAATGAACATACATACATAATTTCAGTTTGAGACATAAACTAAATGTGATCAGTGTATATTGTTAGTTGTGTGAGTATGTGCTTTTAGTCAATACCATTAAGTGGTAGATGACTAACTGGAGTGCTATTTCTTATAGAAGTTTATCTCCTGACCTGATATTTCTTTAGGTGTCTGAAATACTGTACTGCATTTGGAGTATCTAAGGGATTCTAGATACACATTAATATGTGTATTGTGGTGACATTATGTTCATCTTTAAAGGTACATAAATGTTTGTTATTTTATGTGTGCAGATTGTGTATGTTACAAAAAGACAATTTGCAAACTGCCATTGTCCTATTCTGCTGGATATTATAATCTTTTGGTAGATATTACACAATATTGTTTAAGTCTGGAAATAATGGTCAATTTTGTGGATTCATCAGTTAGGGTTAGACAGACCACTGTAAATTCTCTGCATTTTAACCTGTGCAGTAAGGTGACAGTTAAAATTTGTTTGTGGGTATAAAAACAGTTAGATATTACACTGTTTAACAGAGTTAGCAGGTAGAATTTTTCTCAACAGTTCATAACACTAGCTCACATGTGAAGTAATGGAGGTTTACTTTATTGGTCACAAATTCTTTCACATTCTTTGATATAATAAATATTACACAGCAGACATGTAGTATGAATTGAGATGGGAGTATAGTGCCACTAATACAAATAAGAAAAAAACATACAAGCAAACAAAAATAAAGCATGCAAAACAAAAGTTGACGGAATGGAGGAAAAAGAGGGACATACCACTAAGAGGGTTGTCTTGGAAAGGACCTGAATTATTAGAATCGCAACAGGATGAGGGAGTATGTGCAGGGAATAAAATAATTCTTCCTATTATTATGTATTATACTTTTAGTTAATAATTGAATAACTGTATTCTATCATTATTTTGGAGCATACTACCACAAACTATAATTAATTTTCAGCCATTAACCTTAACAAACCTTGTGCAATGCCAAATGAAAACCGTAGTACACATTTGAATCTGTAAACACAAATCACTGCATCAGAAAGGAAAGAAAGTTGGGATAACTGGAAAGTATATAAAGTACAGGACTGACTTTGTCAAAAGATTAGTTTACTTGTGATATTGAGGATGTAAAGGAGTCTTTGATGCTTCTTGTTTTCAGTTATACATATGCTGCTCACAGAAGAACAGCATAACACAGGCAGAACTCACAAAATTTCAGAAAATATGGAAAATTAATGTTTAAAACGAGGATAACCTTAGAGGCAGCCATCAGACTTGGGGTGGAAGAAACTTTCAGTAGTTTTTGTCAATTGATGAACTGTTTGTAGATGGAAATTAATTTTTTCAGGGAAGATTAGTATCAGAGGTTGCTTATGGTCCTGTAGATCTCTCTCCATCTGAGCATATATCAACAGTGCTTGTGTTTTAAAAAGAGATCAAATAACTAATAGGTTATTAGTTATTAATATTGTTGGTAACCCTAATGAATTGTATGTAATGGTTGAATTTTTATCACACTATATAATATATAAATACTAAGTGAATGTTTGCAAAATAATGATATTTTCATAATGATTCCATAAGTTTTCAAATATATAACATATAACATATACACAATGTGTATCTCTGCATAAGAAACACATATATGCGCCCATTAGATAAGATTATCATATATTTAGATTTTGTATATCTTTTATCTAAAACAAACACTTCTTCATATTTGTTTTGCAATACTATAATTTAACACATCGTGTATTATATGTAATAGCTTGATGAACCTGCCTTTAGATAATTCAAGTGCATAAATAGTAAATAAATATAGGAAGCAGTGTGATAAATTTCCAAATAAGCATAGCTCCTGAGGATATTGTCACAGGAGGATTAAAACTGTTCAGCTTTGGAGTGCACTTGACAGGCAGGCTTTGATTACAAGCAGCAGTCCCTAGACACAAATTGAAGCTTTATTAAAGGAACCATTAGCGACATACAGCCTCAAATGCACAGGCATTAATTGACAGTGTGCTCTAGTTTTAATTAGAGTCAGAACCCAAAGAATAACTACATAATAATGTGGTCTTTCTCCTCTTTCATCTTCATTTTTATTCCTGACGCAACAGGCAGGGAGGGGGGAGAAAAGATAGAGGAGCTTTGGTGAAAAAATCTCCATGGTAACAACAGGCTTTTGCCTTCTTTATAATTTTGAATTCCCTCTTCTGATTGGTGCGAATCCTTTCTTCTATTTTCCTACGTATACTCAGCCAGTCAGAGACATCCACAGCTAAAGAAATCTATTCACAGAAAAATTTTTCCAATAACGCTACTGGTTGTTGGCTAGCTCTCAGCTAGTACCAGGATCTGTCTAGGGATTGATGACAAGCTGTTTTTTGGAGAAGGAGGAGTGCTCTGGAAACCTGTAGATGAAAATGAAAAGAAAACGTCAGCGTGGTCAGGTAACTTGCTGTGATTAGTCACATTTCTGCTCTGTGTGAATCTGCTCTTGTTTGCTATGCAATATGTTTGGTATTGCTTCTGGTCCTTGCTTCAGTTTTAAGATCTATCATTCAGGACTCAGCCTTGGAGATCTGCTTCATCTGTAAAGATGGTGTATTATGTCAGTTTTCGGGATCTGACAGAGACAGGAGACCTGTTGCTTCTTAATTTGCTTTGGGGCATCAGATATGTAAAGGATTTTTATAATCAAGACAGCAGCTCTCACTTGGCACAATGAGACTTTCTGGAACATTCACTGGCATCACCTTACCTAATTTGCCAATAGCCTCAGAGAGTACTAAAACCCAAACACTGCAATTCTCCTTTGTTATCATCTTACTATCACCCAATGTATCAGATGTTTCACATTACATTTCAACCCAAATTCTAACATCAGGCTTTTGTTGTTACTGTTGGGGTTAAGCATTGTTCTACATTCATACTTACATATCTGCATACATCTTTCTTTAAGGGATGTAAAATCAAAGATACTGCATATACTGTAATGAAAAAGCTTAACATAACAATTTTTTCTCTTTCTGTGTTTTGACTTTTAATCTGAGTGTACTAAGGTTTTTAGCCACTACCTAGTGTACATGACCTATAGTGTGTATGCTAGGTTAATTGCATTGCTTTGTCATAATCACTATCTAGTATTACTGAACATTTTATGGTTTGTTTATTAGATCATCCTGTAAATCTTGTGTGTTCTGTGGTAATTTTATACAGTTAAAGTTTCTTTTCTTGTGCCTAATCTAGGAGCCTCTGTTGCATTTAATTTTATCTAAATATTGATATCTGGACAACTAATCACAGCTAATAGGTTAAATCTATCATGTTATATTTCTTTGCTTATATGTAATTTTGGTATCTCATTAGTTTTGAACTTATTTACATTTGTTTAAAACATGACATGTTCTTAAAAGTCTTTACAAATTTATTGTCCTTTTAACTCTATAGTTAACTATAGGGTTGTGGCTCTATAATTTGTCTTTTTGTTCTACACAATATCTGTATACCTTTTGCTTCTATGGACCTAACATAATGCTAAATTTTGAAGATTTATTAGGTTTTGAGCCTCTTTCAGAAGAAATAAATATGCATCTTAATAACCAAGCATGGAAAATTAGTTGAAAATGGCTGCAAATCAGAGAAAGTAGTAGAATTATTGAAAACTTGATTGTGAATTACACAAGGGATCCCTAACAAGTTGACTTGGAAAGATTACAATACCCTATGCATACAGACACACACACACACACACACACACACACTTAGGCCCTAGTGTTGTAAATTGTGAATGGCCATGTTAGTAATGTGGTATCTTCATATTACTATTCTTCTCAGATACATTGGAAGAAGATTTCTAAATGAATAAAATATGTTATCAAATTTATTGATTCCATTTCTGGACTGAAAGAACAGAAAGGTTCTGTTTCTTAGGATTCTGATGGTTTTGAATGAGGGGCTGGGAAATATTAATATTGAACTAGTCAAAAATATACTTTCATTGGGAGACAGCTCATATATCCTCTATGGGTACCACTAAGAAACCACTGAGCTTAAATCCTGGTCATTTGGAATCGAACATGTTTCATAGTCAGAAGTGAGAAGCCAATGCGAATTTCCCATTAAGTTCAATCAAGGTATGAGTGTTTGACATAGGAATAAAGAACTTATTGAATCAAATTTCCATACTTTGCATGTTAGAATTGATGTTTGCTTTTATGGTTCACTTACACGAATACTTGTGAATAAAGAAGTCATATGCTCCAGTGAAGAATTATCTGGTACTGTTTGGTTAAATGTTGTACCAGGTAAAATCCCCTACATTTGTGTTTATTCTTATAAGCTATTACTATATTACATGTCTATTAATTTACGATCCCTTTCTTAATTTTCATCATTTTCCTCACCTTTGCTTTTGTACTAAAAATAAAATCCAACAGATTCTCAATAAGTGCTTCAGCATTCAGTAAATCACTGTAGTGTGAAAATCATGTCATTTATTTAAAACTATGTAATGCTTAGCAAATCTTGAGAAGAGGGAGCTGAAAAGGAAAGAATAGATATAGGAACAGATCAAATATTGTCTAGCCCTCTATTCCAAGTCAAACAGCAGCAATCTATATCAGTCATCTGCGTAACCTGGTAAATAGATAGCCTAGCATAGCTTGAAGTTTGTTTACATGCCCTCATTAAATGATAAGAAAAGGCTGAAGATCCTCATTCTAGTATCCACATGCTCAGAAAATTTATTGTCGGGAAATCTGTAAGTACTGAATGTAGCATTTTAAGAAGCTGGAAAATGAAGGTCAAGGACAAGTATTGGAACTTGTTACTGTCATTTAATTTATAAGAAAATCATCATCCTTGCTGGATAATGATTTCCTGGGCAGCCTTTTTATAAGCACACACAATAAGTAAGTTTTCCCAATAAACTCACCAGTTACCTAGTGTGAACCTTGAAAGATTTCTCTTTTTTCACTTTTTTTTGTTTTATTAATTTACTTTTCAAATGTTATCCTTCTTCCAAGTTTAAACTCAAAAAATTCCTTATCCCATCCCCTCCCAAAATTCTAAGAGTCTGAACTCCCATCCATCTTCCCACTCCTTTTCAGCTCTATAGCATTGCCTTACCATGGGTCTTTGAGCCTCTACAGGTTGGAGGTGCACCCCTCCCAGTGATGCCCAATAAGACAATCCTCTGTTACATATTTAGCTGAAGTCATGGGTTCTCCAACGTGGACTCTTCGTTTGAACTTAACTCCCTGGGAGTAGTGGGTTATCTGGTTGTTTGATATTGTTCCTCCTATGGAATTGCAAATCCATTCACCTCCTTCAGTCCTTGCCCTAATGTGTATTGCTGTCCATGTGCTCATTCTATAGTCTGGGCCCCAAAAGATGGGTGAGGGGTAGACATTGATTTCACCCCTATGATTGGAAGTGAGTTTTCTATTTTTTTTTTCGTTTTGAAATCATTATATAGTTTTATATCTCATTTCTCTCCCCTACCCTCTAATATACTATTCTGTGTTCCTTTTCATATAAATTACTTATTGTCATTTAATTAATATTACATGCATATATCTGAAAACATGTACAAGTTTATTCTTAAAATACATATATACAGCCACTTTTATTCATATAACTTGTATTTGTTTTTTGGACTGATCATTTTCTTTTCGATAACCAATTGGTTCTTTTTCTTTCCAGAAAATTGTATCACTTGCTGTCAGCATTATTTGACTGCTTGAACTATTTTGAAGATCAATTTGTCTTGTGCAATTACTGGCATTTGTATATGGCACAGTATTACAGAAAATGGCCTCATATCTCCTTTTTTGTCCTTCTTCCACAATGATTCCTGAGATTTAGATACAGTACATGTTTTATCACATGATATCTTGACTGTGTTCCACTCTGACTCTGTGGGGGTTTTCTCCATTTATCTGCTAGATGATCTATGTGCCTTTTAAGGAGCCTTTTTCAGAACAAATATGGAACTTTCATTTGAAGAATATGTGGATATCTAAACATTCACGTGTATTTATCAGATACATTTTTAGGTAGAATGTTGATATTTTGATGATACTTTCCTTGTTTTATTCATCTATGTGTGATAACGTTTCCATTTCTAAATAAATTCTCTTTACCCTCCTCATTTACTCCATCTGCTCACATGAAAACTAGTATGCTCCACAGTACTGCTGTTTATATTCTTGACCTAGGTAATTGTACCTTTTTAATTTTATTGTTCCTGCATGTATCCTTGTTTAGGTGTGCAGATATAAAGGGTTTGACCTAGGAGCCTCAAATCAGGCAAAATATTTGGTATCTGTCACAGAGGATTTAGATTACCACAATCACTGTGAACTTTTCTTATTCTTTATTTTATAATAAAACATTATTTTCTATTACTTTTTCACATTGTATACTAACTTATTTTCATCATACTTTCTCCCACTCAGGCACGGTTAAGTGGTTTCGATTTCCTGTGTTTTGTGAACGTATTGCTAGTAAACACACTCAAGGCAGGAACCATGCAGAAGGCTGTTGACTACCTATGGACATATAACAAAAAGTGATACAAAAGTAGCATATGGTATTTATATTTAGCTTTTTGGTTACTGATTTCTAACTATATTGAACCATCTTACTATCACAAGAATAGTGAGTGAGTGTTCTGTTTTCCCACATACGCCAAAACATTTGTTGTCATTTTTTTTGTTTCTGTTTCTTAATTCTTGCATGGATGACATAAAATTTCAAACACCTATGAATTTAAATCGCTAGGTGAAACAATTTTTACAATTGACTAACACAGATATAAATTGAATAAGTAGTTGTTTAGAACCAAGACAAAGGCAGAACACAGAGTGTGGATTTCTTAGTAAGAACACAAAATGAATCTTTTGCCAGATTATACCAGGTCATCTCATAGATGTATGGAGAATTCACCAATAAGGTGTAACCTAAGTGCCACCTTTTTTAATCTGAGCTTTGACTCTGTGAAGTGAAATGAGATATTGATCACTGAATATCTATTAGCTATGATATTTAGAATTAGGTGTGGCTAAAGTGTAACAGCATCTTTAATTACCATGAACTGAAAAATGTTATTAAATACATTTCAATTTTGTGCTCCTGAGCTTTAAATGGATCAACAAATCTTTCAAGGAGAGCTATTATAAAATAACCTTGTTTAGTTTGAGATACAGGCACCTGGAAAAAAGGACCCCACATGAAAGTACAAACAATTTAAATGGCCAAAGAAAGATTACAGTAGTAAATTTAAATAAGGTAGTGCTTTGTGTCACATGTAAGTATATAAATTACACTCTTTCCACAGACAACATCGCAGGACAAATAAGAACACAATGGCTACACCCTTTTGTCAGGATAGCTATCAAATTTCATGTAGACTAAAATATAGGGGAAGGAAATGGACTATCATACATTGAATTGTTACTCTTTTTTTAATCCATCTCTTTGTAGATATTTCATAATATTTTCATGAACACATATTATAGGGAGAAGAAAATTTGAACCTCTGATACACAAGAAGGTATGTCCATAGCTATGTCCTAATATTCTCTGAGTTGTTTCTCTTGTGTAAGAACATGAGAAAATACAGGACGACATGTAGGTAGAAAGAACATTCTTATAAAGGCAAAATGAAGGGTAGGCTATATGTCTATTTTCACTTCCAGGCATATAGTATCTAATAACTTTTACAGTTTTTCAAGCAATTGGTATCCCCAAATATTTCCAGGAGGGTTTCATTTTACTTCTTGGTAAAGCTCGCTACCCTTCTTATCATTATTTCTTTGAACATGTGTGCAACTGGTGTGCTTCTCACATGATTTGGAGATCTGTGTAGAATCATAAAGGAATCAGAGAGAAATGAAGAATGATTTCTGTTTCATGATTATTAATTTCTGAAGGCATTGCCCAATGATGAAAAAGTTATTTAATATTTGTACTGAATATAAGGTGTGCAGATACCTGATCCAGCATATCCCACTAAATAAACTTCAAATTTACCATGCAGAGAAATCTACCAGGATCAGTTTTATAGAGGAATCAGTGTCTTTTAAGTATATATCAAATTGTCTTATCCTGAGTGATCTCAAAAGGAAGAAGCAGCTAGAAATAGGAATACTTGCTCTCATGTTAGATTCAGAGACATTTTTCAAAATGACTTCTGAAGCTGCTCCTTTTTTTTTCAGTCATATTATACCAATATATGTCAGAAAGAAACAAACAACAGACCACTCAAAGATTAAAGCACTTGTGACCATTGTATTCCATAATATAAAGAAATGCAAGTAAAGGATAACTTACAACACTCATTTTTTCCTCTGTAAAATCACATGTAGACCACTCTATATTTTATATTAGGATTGTCTTTTTGCGTATGTATATTTTATGTGGAAGTTTAAAAGCATTCATAGATTGACAAAAGAAATTTTATTATGAATTTACTTTATTTCATAAATGAGCACTCTAGTCTATTTATATCATTTCTAATATTCCTTCACAGTACATATCATGCCCATTTTATATACTGTCAAAATCATTACTTCAACAAACAGTGTTTTCTATATGGTGAGTTTATGTGTGTGTCCATATTATATATTAATATACTCCGATGAGTAATCTCTGAGTGTGTATATATATATAATGTTTGTGTGTCCATACTATGTGTTATGAAATAGGATTTGATTGAATCTTCTCTCTTGAGTTGAATCCCTGAAATACTATTCATTCTCCTTTCCTTAGTGGAGAATATTTTCCTATGCATTTCTATTTATGTGTGAGGACTATAGGAACCTTATCCCTCTAGTTTGACATAATGATGTTAATGCTGGCTTTTTGAGTATTCACAACTCCTCAATAAATGGCAGAATTTGAGGATCAGTATATCCCTACAATCTATATGTAGCTGAAGTCTATCTTCATGTCACCTTAGGAAAAGGTTGAGTATGTTAGACAAGTAAGTCCCTAAAGGTGAGCTCATCAGTGTACCTATGGCAGTGCCATTGTTTGTTTTGTATAATGACTTGGTGGTGCAACCTTTGAGTCACAAGATACACTCTACAGTAAATAGCCCATTGCCTGTGTTTTATAACTTAGCACAATAAACTTGTTTGTTACCCAGAAGGAATACTGGTTAAATTCTACATAGGTTTGTTTTATAAATATTTAGAAGACTGTCAGATATTCTTTATATCTCTACTCTAAAAAATATATTTTAAAATTATTACATGTATTTTGGAGATTTTAGAATAATTGCTTTTTATATAATTTTCTTCCTTCTATCCTTCCCACATAGTTTATTGGGTCTCTTTAAAGTTCATCCCATTTTCACTAATTGTTGTTATGTGCAAATTATATATATATATATATATATATATATATATATATATATAGTGTGTGTATACATATACATGATTTAATTTTTGAGACATAATTGTAATCAGTATATTGTATTAGTTGTGTCAGTATGTGCTTTTAGTCATGACTATTTTGTGATTGATAACACACTGCAATACTCATCCTTTAGAAGTTTATCTCCTGATCTCATCTTTCTTTCTATATTACACATCAGACATATATTGAACATTAAGATGTAAGTACCAAACCCCTAATACAAAAAAATCCAGAAACAAACAAACAAACAAAAAGACAAACATTCAAAATGTAAATTGCAGAAATAGAAGCAAATAATGGATGTGTCACTAAAAGTTTTGTGTTGTAAAGGACCTGAACCATCATAATCACAATAGGATGGAAATCATAAAAGGGAGTAAATTATTCTTACTATTATCATGTGTAATTCTTTTAGTTATAATTGATTAACTGTATTCTATCATTATTATTTGGGAGTGTAAATTACTTCAAAGCATAATAAATTTTCAGCCAGTACCTTTAACAAACCATGTGCAATGCAAAATACAAACTATAGTATATATTTTAACCTGTTAGGACAAATTATTGCTTCTCAATGCAAAGAAAGTTAAAGATAATAAGAAAGCATATTCAGTGCAGGAGTTTACCTTTCCAGAATGTTGATTCACTTGTGATATTGAAGGTATAAGAGAGTTTTTGTTGCTTTTTGTCTTCAGCCACACATGTGCTGTTCACACAGGAACAGCATAAAGACAAGCAATGACTCAAAATTTCAGACACACATACAAAATTTAAAGTTAAAAATAAGGATAATTTTACAAGAAGGCATCAGATTTGGAGTGGAAGAAATTTTCAGTAGGGATTGGCAACTGATGAACTGTTGCAAAGGCAAAGTCACACGTTTAAGGGAAGATTAACATCAGACCATACTTAAGCTCCTGTAGATGTCTCTGCATCTGAGCACATCAACAGTGTTAAAACGGTTGAGTGAGTGTGTATTAGAAAGAGGTCAAATTAAGTGGGAATGGATTATTAGTTATAGATATTTTGTGTAATCCTAATGTATGTATTGGTTGTATTTTTAACACATTATAAGACATATGCTATACTAAGTTAAATGTTTATAAAATAATGACATCTTAATAAAAATTTTGTAAGTTCTCAAATAGACAGCATACTCATATACACAATATACATCTCTGCATTAAAAAACACACATATACAAAATATTGTAGTATGTTTAGATTTTGGATATATTTTTTCTAAAATAAACTCTTCATATTTGTTTACCATTATTATAATTTAACACACAGTGTATTATATGGTAAATAGCTTGCTGAAACTAGGAACAAGTCTGCCTTTGGATAATTCAAGTGCATTTTTGTAGATTGTGATATACGTAAATATATGAATTAGTTTGATCAATTTCCAAATAAGCATGGCTCCTCAAGATATTGGCAAGGAAGATTAACAGTGTTAAGCAATAAAGTGCATTTGGGAGCACGTGATTACCAGCAGCAGTCCCTAGACACAAATGGAGGCTTTATTATAGGTACCATTAGACACATACATGCTCAAATACACAGGCATTACTTGACAGTTTTCTGTGGTTTTAATTAGACCCAGAAACCAGAGAATAACTACATAATTTTGTGGTCTTTTTCTTATTTCATCTTCATTTTTTTTCTGACACAACAGGAAGGGAGAGGGGAGAAAAGATGGAGGAGCTTTGGTGGAAAAATCTGCATGGTAACAACAGGCTTTTGCCTTCTTTATAATTTTATGAGCTCTCTCATGTTTGGTCCCAACCCTTTTCTCTATTTTCCTATGTATACTCAGCCAATGAGAGTCAACCACAGCTAAAGAAATCTATTCACTTAAAACTCTTTCCAGTAGTGTTTCTTGTTGTTGTCTAGCTGTCAGCTAATCCTAGGCTCTTGGAGATTATTGACAAGCTATATTTTTTAAACATAAGAGTACTCTGGAAACCTGTACATGAAAATGAAAAAACAAAAAGTCTGCATGGTCAGGTAACTTGCTATGATTCTTCACATCTCTGCTTTGAATGAATATACTCCAATTTGCTGTGCAAGGTATTTGTTATTGTTTCTGGTCAATGCTCCAATTTTTTGGACCTATCATTCAGGACTCTCAGCCTTGAGGTTCTGCCTCATCTGCAATGATGGTGTTTTAGGTCAGCCTTCAGTATCTAAAGAGACAGACCTGTTGCTCCTTAATCTGCTTTGGGAGATCAGATCTGTAAATGATTTTTATAACACCAGTTTTCACTAGACACCATGATACTTTCTGGAATATCTTCTGACACCACCTTACCTACTTTGCCTATGCCCTCTGAGAGTACAAAAACCCTAATGCTGCAATTCCCCCTTGTTATCCATATTGCAATATTCAATATTGCTATCATCATAGGTCTCAGATGTTATGCATTACGTTTCAATCCAAACTCTAACATCAGGTTCATGATTTTTAGTTTGGAGCAAACACACTTCTATGTCCATACTTACATATCTGTATATACCATTCTTTAAGAACAGTAACCAAAGATTTGGCATATACTCCAATGAGAAAGCTTAACATAATAAAATTTCTTTTCTTTTACTTTTTGTGTATTTTACTTTTTTTATTTTGAATCTGGATGTACTAATGTTTCCAGCCACCACCTAGTGTCCATGATTCAAAGTTTGTATGTTAGTTTCATTGCATTGCTTTGTCTTAATCTCTATTTAGTATCACTGAACATTTTTTTCAATTGTGTTTATTGGATATCTTCCTGTAAGTCTTGTGTGTTCTGTAGTAATTGTATAAAATTCAATTTTATGTTCTTGTACACAATCAGTGAGCTTCAGTTGCATTTAATTATATCAATACTGATATATGGAAGAATCAATTCCTGCAAATACATGGAATCTATCATGCAATATCAGAATTGGATTATATTTAATGTTGGCATCTCATTAGTTTTGAACTTATTAGCATTTGTTTAGAACATAACATGTTATTATCAAAGTATTTACCAAGTTTATCACCTCTATTTTTTTGGTAACTCTATAGTTAATTATAGGGTTGTGGCTCAATAATTTGTCTTATTTTTCTGTCCATAATCTATATTCTTTTTGTTTCTATGCATCTAACATAATACTAAACTTTGAGGAGTTATCAAATTTTGGGCTCAATCAATAGAAATGAATGTGTATCTGAATAACCATGTAGGCAATTAGTTGAAAATGGTTAAAAACAGAAGTTGTAGTAGAAGTTTTGGAAGCTGTATTGTGTATTTCACTAGTGATGCCTAACAGGTTGACTGGGAAAGAGTACAAAACCCTCTGCCTGTCACTGTAGAATGTACACACATATAAAAGCAAATTATTGCTTAGACCCTAATGTTTTAAATTATAAATGTTCATGATAGTAATGGGGGTGCCTTCAAAATAATGTTATTTTCAGATTCCTTGGCGTAAGGTTTCTAAGTTAATACAATCTGTTATCAAATTTATTGGTTCCATTTCTGGACTGGAAAAAAAGGAAGGTACTCTTTCTCATGATACTGAATGTTTTCAATGAGGGGCTTGGATATATAAATGTAGGACTAGTAAGAAATATGCCCTCATTGTAAGATAGCTAACCTATAGCCTATAGGTACCACGAATGATTATATGGTCAAATAAACTGAAAACGTAGTCACTTGTGAATCTTACATGTTTCATAGTAACAAATGGAATTCAATGTGTATTTGTCACCAAGTTCAATAAAATTATTTGGGTTTTATATAGAACCAAAATTCTTCTTGCATTAAATTCTCATTCTTATTGAGGGAAGTATCTTTTTTTTTTATTGGTAACTTACACTAATAGTTGTAAACAGAGAAGTCATTATCTCCAGTAAAGAAATATCTGTTATTGACTGGTTAATTGTACTACCAGGTAAAATAATCCCCTACCTTCATTTCTATTCTCATAAATCATTATTATATTCCATACCTATTCATTTCAGCTTTCCATTTCTTAATTTTCACAATCTGTTTCACCTTTACCTTATTCTCTGAAAAAAATTTAAAAATTTTTTCAATAAAACTTTTCCATAGAAAATGCTATAAAAAATTATGCTTCAGGTTTCAGTAAAGTACTGCAGTGTGAAAGTTGTGAGTCATTTATTTAACACTATCTAATGCTCAGAGAATCTTAAGAAAACAGGAAGCTAAAAAGGAAAAGAGAGATACAGGAATAGATCAAGGTGCTGTCTAATTTTACATTTCTAGCCAAACAGCAGCCATTTTGAGCAATCATCTGTGCCACCTGGTAAAAAGATATCCTATCTGGGCTTACACTGTGTTTACATCTAATCATTAAATGACAGGAAAAGACACAACATCCTCCTTTTAGTATCCATATGCTCAGACAATTTATTTTTGGGAAATCTTCACTTACTGAATGTAGCCTTGTAAGAGGCTAGAAAATACAGGTCGAGGAACAGGATGGGAGGTTTGCTGTGTCGTATGATCTATTAGATGGTCATCATCCTTACTGGGAAATGATTTTCTGGGTAGCCTTTCTCTGAGCACAACAGCCCAGAAAATAAGCTATCAAAAATGCTGTCTAACTTTCTCTAATGAAGTCAACAGTTATTTAGAGACACTTGGGTAAATTTCTATATTGATTTGTATGAATGTAAGTTGCCTGTTTGCATTCAACCTGCTGGTCTGCAAGGCTTCAGCCCTGATCTCCTATCCCCAATACCTGATCATGTTCACCTTTCTCCCTCACTATCCCTTCTCCTACCCAGATACCTCCCTCCTTCTTCCTCTTGTGGTTCCTTTCTTCTCTCTCTGAGGAGGGATTAAGGTATCCTCACTTTGACTCTTCAACTTGCTAACCTTTTTGAGTCTGTGAATTTTATCCTGAGTATTTTGATATTTTTGGCTAATATCCATTAATTAGTGAGTTTATATCATAATATCATTTCTGGTCTTAGTTATCTCACTCATGCTGTCCTCATTCTTAATAGCTGAGTAATATTCTGTTGTGTAAATGAATCACATTTTCTCTATCCATACCTTGTACAGCATCTTGTTTGTTTCAAGCTTCTGGCTATCACAAATAAGGTCACTATTAACATAGTGAAACATCTGCCCCTGTGGCATTATTGAGCATGTTTTGGGCATATGCCCAAGAGTGGTAGAGCTGGGTCTTCAGGTAGATCTATTACCAATTTTCTGAGAAGACTCCAGTTTGATTTCCAAACTGGAGGTTACCAGTTCGCATCACCACCATCAAAGGAGGAGTGTTTCCCTTTCTCACATCCTATCCAACATGTAATATCACCTGAGGATTTTTTTTTAATCTTAACCGTTTTGGTTGGTGAAATGTGGAATCTTAGAGTCATTTGCATTTTCCTGATTACTAAGGACTTTGAAAATTTATTTAAGTGCTTCTCAGACATTTCAGATTCCTCCATTGTGAATTCTCTGTTTAGTTCTCTATCCCAATTTTGATTTGGTTGTTTGGTTTCCTGGTGGTTAGCTTCTTGAGTTCTTTATGTATTTTGGGTGTTATCCCTCTAACTGATGTGGGGTTAGTGAAGATATTTTCCCCAATCTATAGGTTGTCAATATGCCTTGTATCCTTTTTGCTTCAACTATATCCTTTTTGCTTACATAAATTTCCAAGTTTCATTAGGTCCTGTTTATCAATTCTTGATATTAGAGGCTGAGACATTTTCATTCTGTTTAGGAAGCCTCCAATCTCCACAGTTGGGCAGTAGCTCATGCATGCGTATGGGTCCTGTTGGGCTGAGTTGTGAGTTCCAAGTGTCTACTGCCCCAGGGGACTAGTGCCACTGGTCAGGGGAGTAGAAGCGTGGAAATTTGACTGAGTTCACTCCACAGGTTGACAGGCAGATGGAGGACTATGAGAAGCCATAGATCTCCACTCCAGGCATGGGAAGATCCCAGTCTGAGATCCCATCTGGCTGGAGCTCTTGAGTTGGAGGTCCCTAGGTTGAGGAAGCTGTCTGGAGACCAGCTGGTTTCAGCCCTTGGGTTCCCAGGTGCTTCTGGGAGGCTGAAGAAGGACTGAGACAGGGATTGAGGAGCAGCATACAGGCTGTACCCGCCAGCAGCTAAAAGGGATGAGGCCAAACTGCTCTGGCAGTGGCCAAAGAGGTAGATGAGACTCTTGGTCACTGTGACTCACTTGGCTGGGTCATGGCTGGCTTGGCAAGCTTGCTTGAGTTGGCAGGTCTCCATGCCTGGAAAGCAGAGAAGTCCTCCATGGGAGATTAGGCAGCTGGTCTTTGGGTGAGGCTGAAGCTAAGTGAAAGGAAACAGGAGCAAGGCCAAATGCCTACAGTTTAGGGTCTCTGGGTTTGAGGCCTGTGCTCGACCTTGTAGCCAGGTGCCTTTCACAGCCCACTGCCCCATACCTCACACCATGCCAATGAGTTCAAAGCTCTTTCTAACTTTCTCTCTTATTGGATTTAATGAATCTGGTTTTATGTTGAGGTCCTTAATCCACTTGTACTTGAGCTCCTTGCAAATTGACAAATATGGATCTATTTTAAATAGTTTTACACACAGATTGCCAGTTAGACCAGCAACATTTATTGATGCTGCTTTTTTTCCTCCATTGTATATTTTTGTCTTTGTCAAATATCAAGTGTCCATAACTCTGTGGTTTTATTTCTTGGTCTTTATTTATATTCCATTGATTGATCTCTCTGTCTCTGTACCAGTACCATGCAGTTTTTATCCCTCTTGCTCTATAGTACCACCTGAGATCAGGGATGGTTAATCCACTACAATTTCTTTAAATTTTAATAATAGATTTTCCTATCCTGATTTTTTGTTCGCTTGTTTGTTTTTCTATATGACATTGAAAATTACTCTTTCTATTTTTGTGAATAATTGTGTTGGAAATGTGATGGAGATTTCATTAAATATGTAGATTTCTTTTGGTAGGATCTACATTTTTACTATGTTAACCCTACCAATCCATGAGCATGGCAGATATCTCCATTTTCCGAGGTGTTCTTTAATTTCTTTCTTGAGAGATGTAAAGTTCTTGTCATACAGATCTTTCACTTTTGTGGTTGACTTACCCCAAGATATTTTATATTATTATTGACTATTGTGAAGGGTGTTATTTCCCTGTTTTCTTTCTCATCCCATTTATCACGTTTATAAATGAAAGGTACTGATTTGGTTGATTTAATTTTATATCTAATTACTTTGCTGAACTAGTTTATTAGCTGTAAAAGTTCTTTGGTAGAATTTTGAGTTGTATATGTATACTATCATATTGTTTGCACATAGAGATACCTTGATTTCTTCTTTAACAATTTGTATTCTCTTGATTTCCTTTTGTTGTTTTATTGCTCTACTTAGAATTTCAAATACTGTATTGTGGTCTTCAAGAGCTCAGAAAACAAACCATGATCATAGAACCTAAAAGCATTGTCACTGCAGCACTCCTAGTACACTGTGGAAAGTTGTGACTTTACTTTGCTATGGGTTCAACAGGGCAAGTGAACCGTATCCTCTGAGAGAGGTTACTGGTACAGCAAAAGTAGAGTATATTTAGCTAGACAGCCTAGTTGATGACAGCAATGTCAATGTAGATGTCCTGAAACTTACAAGAACTAATTTTCTGTAGCAGCTTTTCTCCACCTTTATTGTATACAAAAAGAACCCTTCTCTGTTTAGTTAGAGAAGGCGTCTTATGATCAATCCCAACTATGTGAATTTTGAATTTGGATGTCTAATTATGGGGGGTCTTAGACAAGTTCACAACCCCAAAACACTGATGTGAGACGAGTCACATCTATGGTCGAAGGCCTTAGACTGTCGACAATGGGCAATGTCAAGGGACCTCGATGTGGGTGAAAGGAGGGTGAGAGCCCTGTCTTAGGCCATGTAGGCTGCACCCACTCCCAGCACCATGCACTCCTTTTAGGCTGCATTGGGTGGGCCCCTGGGAAGTGGACCTACAAAAATCCCATCATTGGACTAACTCACAGCTATCCTAGTCTCTTGTAAATGTTCAAGTTACCAACCATTTGTCAGTTTGGGGTGTAATCGCCCTTACTCTCACCCCCTACCTTTCCCCACCTGCGCAATGTCCTCTGAAGCTTGGCAACTGCAAGATCCTGCTTAGCAACTGCAGATAGACTCAAAGCAGAGTACCATATCTTCTGAAGAATAGCAAGGAGACCATAACTCAAGCAGTGTACCATATCTTCTGAAGAACAGCAGGTAGATCATAATTCAAGGCAGTGTACCGTATAAACCATGACATGTTTCAAGGCACAGGCCAAGAAGATTCTGTACTTTTCCACCACCTGGCCCCTCTTACCCCCTTCCCTTGTAAAACATGCTATAAAAAAGCATTTCATGTTCAAAAAAAAAAAAGAACTCTACTTGTATTGCCAAAGAACTATGTTTTAGAATCCCTCATAGTAAAATCGTGTTTAATGTTTATTATCACATCTAGCTGGACAAATATAAAAGTGGACCAAGATTAGAAAAAAAAATGAGAAAGATGTAGTGAGCAGACATAATGCTTCTAGTATTCTAATGTCAATTTTGGGTCCCGAAGACCAATTGTCTCAGAGAGGAGATAGTCTGCATGTAGGTGCTGAGTAACTCTGCACCCAAGTTATTTATGATTGGTAAAGATTTCAAGAGTCAATAGCTTGGCAGGAGAGACAGAGTTGGGATTTAGTTTTTGCAGGCTTAGAGTCAGAGAAGAAAAGATAGAAGTTAGATGGAGGAGAAAGAAGGCAGCTTTAGGTTAAGAGGAGGAAGGAGAAGCCACTTTGGATTAAATGAGTCATAAAATCTTGGCATTGAGGACTGGCTGATTGGAGTTAAGAGTAGACCAGATGAAATAAAGTAAATAATAAATAATAACTTGCAGTTATCGACAGCAAAGTAGATTCTAATAGCATGGAGCCTAGGTATCTTTCCAGCTCTTGTACTGCTTAAAGCAAATTAAAAATATAAAGGTTGTGTGTATGTTTTTAACCTGGGAACTCATTAACCAAAGGCCAGATGAAATCCCATGGACAGGATTTGTGTAATTATTACAATAGAATGTTCACAGCATTTTATCTTAAACATGGAACCTAAGAGAAGTATCATGTATCCATATGGAAGAGAGTGACCAAAAAAAATCAAAAGATATCACTTAAGTCTAAAATTAATTCCAAGAGAGAATTATCAAGCCACTGTGTATATGTTATTCATAATTATTGTCATATTACAGAGATTATTAGATTTAAATAAATGAACATAGGAATTGCTGATAACATAAAAAAGCTTTGACCAAGAAAAAACAAATCTCTTCCACTGAGTTGCTTCTGGCTTTGGGAAAGATGGAAAGACGAAATACATCTGGAAATCATGACAACAAATTAGTAAAACAACAAAAATATAAACTTTGAGACAACTTGTTGTATGCAGTTCTAGCCTACCTAAATGTGATCTTGGAAGAGACTAGAATATATATGACATAAGAGAGTATGGGAGTAGGGGTAACTCTATCAGAGGAGTCTCAACAGATCCATCATCTTTGCTTGTGAAAGACTCTTAGTGTAGCCTTTTGATCATAACTCACATACCACAGTAAGGAGTCAGGTACAAGTGCTCTTTGAGTTAACACAGTAAACTCATTCCTAGAGAGAACCTACAGGGTATATTGTATCTACATGTTGGGACATTAGATGGAAGAGTAAATACTAATTCCTTCACAATTTAATTTAAATATGTAAAATTATGGTTTGGTAATATTTTATGGATAGTATGAGTGTTTAAAGGAGCATTTTTAACTAAGATTTAAAAAAAAACTTTGAAATCTACATGCTGATTTATACAATGACTTCTATTTCTTATAACTATTTTTAGGAATATGCTTAATATGAGTACTGCTGATGTTTGCAGACATCATTCTATAACTTTACTCTCTTTTTCACTGTATTTACCCCCTTTCACCTTCTCTAATTAAAGCCCTGCTTTCTTCTCATTCTCCACATCAGATTGCTTGTAAACCAATATTCTCCAAGGTATTTCTCTCCCTGCCATTCATATACACAATATTTCCTTATTCCTTCCCAGTCCCTCCATTTATCTCTAGGATATATACTCATAATGATCTGTTGTACCTAAAAGGTTCAGATGAGAGAAATTTTTAACACCTGCCTTCTTTGGATCTCTGTTACAACTTTCTGTACATTTTTTTTATTCTATTCCTTTTCATTTAACTGAAAACTTAAGTCTTTTTGTACATTATACATTACATATTATATATCTACCAATTTATTTCATCTAGTCATATTTAAATCGCAGTTCAGTTGTTTCCATTTTTTAGTAATTATGAAGATAGTGGTAGTAAACATGGCCTAGAAAGTATCTGCAGAGTAGAATTTTGAGTCATTTAGGAATAGAACAAGGAGAAACATAGCTGAAGCACATGGTAAATATATTTTATCAGTAATTTATTTATTTATGCACTTTACATGTTGAATATAGTTCCCCTCCACCTGATATTGGGTATATCTCACATGTGTGTGTATGTGTTTGTGTGTGTGTGCATGTGTGTGTCTGTGTGTGTCTGTGTGTGTCTGTGTATCTTTTCTTAAAGTCCCAAATAGACACTGGACACTGGTTATGTAGTCTCTCTGAGTGTGTGGACTGTAGTATGACTGTCTCCACAGATCAGTGCCTAATCCAATTTCCATTATATAGGCTTCTTCTGCAAGCTAATGGGGGCAGAAGAAGAGAATCAAACATCATAATGAGCTTGGGAAAACCTATGGAAATGGGGGAGGGAATGGTACATGTTCTGAAACATCAAAAAAGCAGGGCTGACTAAAAGATCAAGAAACAGAATGACAATCCTGGACCCAATGTGTATCTTTGCTAGGTTCTCTGCATACATGTTGTGTATTTTTTCCCTAGTATTTTATGATACTCTTGAAAGTGGGAGTTTGGGTATATCTCACTTATTTGCCTACTCTTGGAACACTTTTGTTCCTACTATGTTGCCTCATCCAGCCTGGAAATAGGGGCTTATGCTTAGTTGTGTTGTTTCTTAGTCATATTGTTTCTTGTTTTGCTGAAGTCAGATGATATCAATTGGATGCCTACACTTTTCTGAATTAAAATGAAATTGCAAAGTTTTGGATGTTGGAAAGTCTTGTAGGAATGGAAGGAAGGTAGATGGGGTAGAGATGAGTTGTACAGGAGAAGAATAAATAAAGACACACAAAAAAAATTTAAAAATTAAGAAGGAAGATTGTGCATCACATATTTCTCATCTACTACTTATAATTGCTCAAGAGTAAAATCAAACTAATTTATATATAAAGGCTGCCTTTGCTTTATATATTTTACATGAAAACTTAAGGACAAACAGAGTAGCAGAAGCAATTTGATTATTATTATTATTTATTTTATTTAAAAAGTAAATACAGTAGTACTATCATTTTTATCCTAACTTCAACCTCCTCCAAATTTTTCCATGCTCATCTCCCACTTACACTCATGACATCTATTTAAATGTATACTTGTGCATGTGTGTGTGTGTGTGTGTGTGTGTGTGTATGAGAGAGGGAGACAGACACAGATAGAGAAAGATAGAGACTTACTTATTAATTTACATTAAACATCATCTTAAAATTCTTTGTAACGGTATCCTACATCTGTTGGATAACCTGTGAAACAACGTAGTTATAAAGAATATTCCATTTCCCTTAGGCATCAATATTTGCTTGTAGTTTGTTCATCTATGGCTAGGATACTTGAAGATTTTACTTTCCTTTGTCATGGTGTGGTCATTTCCACATGATTTTTTATGGGCAACATGTCGAAAATTGTTTCCCCAAATATATGCTGTATATTATAAAACCTATCTCATAGAATAGGTTTTGCTTACTTGGTTCTTGAATTATTCTTTCACACTTAGAATGTTCTTTGAACTGTGGTGTAGGACTCTGTTGACATCAATCTACTTACAAAGAAGGCTTTACATATTAGTTTTTCTCTGTATTTTATGACATGAATAATATAAAAGAACTCTTTGATTAGGTATTACATCTATCCTTATCCATGGATAATAGTTTACAAGAGTTGATGGGACATATGTTGCTTTATGAATATTACACTAGAAATGTATTTTTATTGTTATTTAATCTATGATCCCCACAAGCAAGGAAAGGTTTCTCTTTTTACTGTGCAGACAAGAATATTTTGTAGAACTTATGTTGATTCATAAAGCTGCTTCTCACACCCTTGATATTATGCCAACAATACATCATTGAAATATCTTAACTTTATTGAGATTCTGGCTCACTGAGTTTTTAGTGGGTTAGGAATATTGAAACTTTTTCTTCATTTGAAGTATTCATAGCACCTTTGGATGTTAATTGAGGGAATGCTCATATAGCAGATGTCCAGGTCAGTTTTAGTACAAATCCTTCACATAGGATGTCACCAGTGCATACTGTATTCAGAAATTGGATTTTGCCTTTAAGATCATGAAGATAACAAAATAATTGGACAGTACACTATATTATTTTCCAAAATACTTGTAGTCCTCTTACTATCATCTACTTACAAAGATGGCTTTACATATTAGCAAAAAGAGTTTTTTAGATTATTCTATTGGTGGAGTACATTATATTAACAATTAACATAAGATATTTTTCATTATTTACATATGCATTCATATACGAGATGTATAATTTAAATAAGGATAAATTAAGGTTTACCTATGGCTTTTACAGTTATGCACTGTATTCCTTATTTTGACCCCCTTTTAACCTTAGTATTGTCTTCTTCTTTACCAGAAACATAAACTTCCATATCATGGTTTCCATTTATAACACTTTAGCTCTCTTCTTCTACGAAATTTTCTCTAGCCAGTGATCCATCAACTATTCTAGATCCCATAATTATTTCAGCTTACCTGTTTACATCTGAGGTTCAGTACTTAATGTAATAGAAATGTCATGCTCTATTTGTTGTTTGATGTGTAGAAAACCTCACATGTAAACTACTTAATAGTGCATCATGCCATTTGAACAGTATCTCCGCACACCATGAACTTTTCATTATACAAGCCATCTATGGAGACATAACAGTCTGATTCTAGGTACTCCACCAGTTGTCAAAATGCATTCAGTCAAATTCTTGCTACATGAATCTGTAGAATTAAAATGACCTTTCTTCAGAGATTATAATAGTTATCCAATATTTAATTTGTAATCAGTCATTAGGCAATTTTACCCGAAGCACTTAGAATTATTCCTCATTATTTTTAGTACATATAGCTTAGAACCTCTGTATTAATGAAGCAGCTATAAAATTTTTATGGCATATTTTACACCATGAGATTTCTGAAGACAAAATCAATACAGTACCTGAGTCCCTCTGCATCTTGGAATATTATGCAGATAAGATACTATTGACAAGCCTAACTATTCCAACTACGAATTATAAAATTTTGTCTTATACTGAATCGGAAACTGGATAGCCTAAATTCTGTCTTTGAATGGACCACATCAAAGACCCTTAGTTATTTTAATAAAATCCTCTTAAAGTATCTCTAATTGCAGCTATTAAGAGTCCCCATTTTCTGGAATCAACATTCCTCAGACTGTGTGTACAGCCTCTTTGGTGAGTTCCATATCAAATATAATGCATATCAGATACTTACATTATGATTCAACATATTTATGAAATTGTGACAATATATTTTCATGGTTGTGGTTCACCTGAACATGAAAATCTATATTAATGTCCCAAAGAATTAGGTAGTTCGAGAAACATTCTCCTAGATGGATATACCCTAGACACTGCCCATCAAATTATTTTTACTCTTGACATTTATCTTTATTGTTGGTCCTGTAAGAACAAGTGTACAGATATCACAGGACTTTAAAGATTTTGCTTGTAGACATATAAGCCACTTCTGAGACACTTCTTTGTCTTCAAGGATAACATAATGACTTACTGTGTTTTAAATAATGTCTCTGTATTTACATTGATAAAAATTTGGTACTTCAATCATTGGTGTTCAATTTACCTTCACCAAGTTGTAATAATTATCAAGAGCCTGGCTATATTGTGTGTGTGTGTGTGTGTGTGTGTGTGTGTGAGAGAGACAGAGACAGAGACAGAGACAGACACAGAGAGAGACAGAGACAGGGAGACAGAGAGACACAGAGAGAGACAGAGACAGAGAGACAGAGAGAATGAGAATAAATTATGCCTAATGTTATTATGAATCACTTTTGGATTTATGGAAAACTTACTTTACCTCCTGACAGGTAACCTCTTACAAATTTTGCATGTGCATATTGTGACAAATTGTTTGCTTTGGTAGTGAAATTTAAAATCATGTCTTACATACTTGTGGAATACATCTTTAGTTTCATGTTTCTTCAAATTCCGGTTACATTTTCTAAAAGAAAAATATGTATTTTGTAGTGAACATACCATGGAGCCAAATCTCTAAAATAACATATGGATCTAAATAGAGACATAACTATCTAATTTTCTAGAAAACTTCTTCACAGATCTCCATCTGGAAACCTGATCAGAGAGACAAGTATTGGTAGCATAGTTAAATATTTGAGGTTTTAAAATCTGAATTCCCTACTAACTATATTTCACATTTAAATTACAGAAACAGCGGAGGAGGCAGAGGAGGAGGCAGCGGGAGCAGCAGAGGCAGCAGGAACAGCAGAGGCAGCAGGAGCAGGAGAGGCAGCAGGAGCAGCAGAGGCAGCAGCAGCAGCAGAGGCAGCAGCAACAGCAGAGGCAGCAGCAGCAGCAGCGGCAGCAGCAGCAGCAGCAGCGGCAGCAGCAGCAGCAGCGGCAGCAGCAGCAGTGCCAGCAGGCACAGTTGCAGCAGTGCCAGCAGGCACAACTGCAGCAGTGCCAACAGGCACAGCAGCAGGAGCTGCAGTGCCAGCAGGCACAGCAGCAGCAGCAGCAGCAGCAGCAGCAGCAGCAGCAACCACAACAACAACAACAGCAGCAGCAGCAGCAGCGGAGGAGGAGGAGGAGAAAAAACAGGAGGAGCAGGAGGAGCACGAAGAGCAAGAGGACCAAGAGAACCAGGAGGACCAGGAACACCAGGAGGAGGAGAAGGAGAAATAATGAGTGATTGTGTCTACGTTAATGAGAGAGTTTGATGTGGTAGAAATGTTGGTAAATATAATTCTCAAACACGAAATTCTAATAAAATTAGTGAAAGATATCAAAAAGCCTTCAAAGTCCTGCAAACATCATATGTAGTATATATAGTAAATTACATTGCTAATTCTTTGAGCTATTGCTCATTTTAAAATTATTTCAAAAATGTTCTCCACTTTTCAATATGGCTTTTAGAGTCATGAAGTCTATGTTAAGTCTGTTTAGATATGTGCTTTTGTAAAGCTTAACATGTTGATGTGTGTTCTTTTTCTTATTTTCTATTTGTATCCTTGGATAGCTTCTTTGGAGAAATGTGTATTCAAAGAATTACATGTAGGTAAGACACTTATTTTTTTAAACATTCATAATAGGTTTGCATGTCATATATCTACAGTGATATTTTCTTCTCATTTGTTTTTTAAAATTTGTTACTTTATTGTTTCAGATATCTTCACTTAGTAACATTGAGGTCATAATTTTCTTCTATTTTTAAAGTAATTATTAGTTTTCTTCGATCATCATATTTGTAGTTTATGATACATTGAGTCTAATTACTCCATGGATGTATAATGTATGAGAAAAACTGAAGCAGCATAGAAAAATTTCTGAAAAACAGATATGCTTAGTGTACTACATCTCCTGTGAGATGTATGAAAGCTAACTACTCCTGTGTTCAGGATTTCCTCCTCATGTTCTACCTTTCTTAAGTACACATTGTCAAAAAATTGAGCATTTTATTTGGCCCATACTAATAGTTGTCGCATATAATTCATATTTCAAAGTTGTTTAGTTGACTTAATTGGAATATGTTGTTCAATCATTACTTTTTTGGCTACATATATCACTAATTATTGTTTTAGTTGAGGAAATAAAAATATAGCTTAAAAGATATTTTTTAATTTGAAATTTTTTTCTAAGTTTAGCTTCAGTTTATGGTAACATTTTTTAATTAATTATTTTACTGTTTGTGTGGGAAAACCAATATTGGTTTGTTATTCACTTCAATATATACAATATATAGAGATAGATAGATAGATAGATAGATGTATAGATAGATGTATAGATACACACATATGCACACATATATACACACACACACACACATATATATATATATATATATATATATATATATATATATATATATAATGCAAACACACATATATGTGTGCATATATATTTACATATATTTGATCTTCTTTGGAGTAATGTGTACTCATGTAGGTATGACAATTTTTCTTACATTTACAATATAATTACATTTCATATAAATATGGTGGTACTTCATATATACAAATATAAAGATATATATATATATATATATATACATAATACATATATATATCATAATGGCAGCTGTTTTTGTCTAACTATTTAGTGTGTTTTAATTTAACTTACATATGTGTTGAGAAATGCTAAGTTGAATTAATCAATAATATGCATGCATTAGAGCAGAAAGATTTGAGTTTGAGTCCTTTGAATATTCATATGTATAAATCAGCAAAAAAATAATAGGACATTTTTCTATATGTAATCGCACCTTGGGCTTGTTAGTCTATTAAGTTTACTGATCTAAGTTAATTGTGATCAACTTTTAATGATAGACTCTGTCTCAAAATATACGGAGGAAATTGAATCGAAAGATATGTAACCCTGACCACTTTCCTCTAGATTGCTGTTATTACACATGAACAAGTACATGCAAATATACTTCCACACATGTGATATGTAATTAGACATATTTTTTGGAAAAGTACTTCTATGTTGCCTAGCATGTAACATTCCATATGTAGTTTGAACTGGCTTAAACTCTCAGAGCTCCGAATGATTTTACCCTCTCTATACTAGGATTTAAAATCACAGGCCCCTACCCTTTTCTTAATTGCACATTTTTGAGGGGTAAATTTTATCCCATTGAAGTATATTTTTAAACATATAGTACTAGAGAACATCATAGTTATAATTAATTCAAATAAACAAAGTGTGTATCAAGCTCTCAAGTCAGTTGTGATTTCTTAATGTTCTTTTAATGTATATTATCATTGATTTCCTTATAAAGTTTAAATTGTTTGACCATAGATGCAAATAAGAATTATGTATACTTTGGAGAAGTATAGTCATAAGCTCTCTCTAAATAGCTTTTTGAATTTGGGACTCAGTCACAATCCAAAGATTCTAGAGAACTGGAACATTCAATGTGTATATAGGTATTTTTAATAGTCTTAAAAATGTGTTCGTGGTCATCTTTAAATTATTGAAATTTGTTCTAACAGTGTCTTATGCTTGCAGATATTTCATAATGAAAGCATTTAAAATGAATGACTAATATTATGCCAATATTATTTATACTAATAAATGGCAAGCTACTATAAAGACTTGTATAAAGTGCTAATTCAACTTAGTGTTGTCAGTACTGAAAACATGTTTTTTTTTTAACACATAATTACAAACCTGTCTCTAGTGTACGACTGAAATCAGAATATCAAGCTAAAATGATTTACTATTTCAATAGCAGAGGGATTTACATGGATTATCTGTACAAGAGTCAAATCACCATATAATTACATACTCTTCTAATAGTCTGCATAAATAATACAACCTTAGTTATAGACATAGATATCAGGAAACATCATGGAAAATCTTAAACTCTTAGCATAAGGCAAATTTACAAAAAAAAAGAATATTAAATAAGAAATATTTGAAAGTGAATCTTTTGATAATAGATCAGATATGATTATATATATATATAATATAAATGGCTAAGGTTTTGTTTTCAATTTTATTGTATTTATTCATAAAATAGAGGGAAACACTTCATTCACTAGTTTATTTTCTTTTGGTTTATTGCAGTCCCTTTTTCTTCCATGTGTCACGTGGTATCTTTCTAAGAGGAAATGAATATCATTCCTTTTTTATTTTAAATTTTACTATTCACTTTACACCTCTGATGTCAGCGCTGTCACTCCTCTGTTCCTACTTCCACCTTTAAAATCCCTCCCTCCACAATCCACACATTTTGTTAAGCATAGCAGAGTCCCCCTTGGCTACTACCCCACCCTCCACCATCTAGTTTTGTAGGTCTAGGCACAGTTTTTACCAATGAGACACAACCAGCTGTTCAGGTAGGGGACAGGGAAACAACTGCAGAGAACAAAAAATCAACACAACCCTCCACTTCACTTCCTGGGGTCCTACATGAAGACCAAGCTCACATTTGCTACAATTGCATAAGCAACCTAGGTCTAGGGCTTGCTTGGTCCCTGATTAGTATCTCATGCTCTGTTAGTCCCCACAGTCCCATGTGAGTTAACTCTATGGCTCTTATTTTGGTGTATTTAACCCATCTGCCTTGCTCACTTCTATCTCCAACTCTACTACAAGATTCCCTGCAAGCTGTACCTGATGTTTGACTGTGAGTTTCTCTGTCAGTCTCCATCTATGAATCCTCTCAGGAAACAATTATGCTAATTGTTGTCTACAAGCATAGCAGAGTATCATTAACAACGTAAAAAACACTCTTTCACGTGAGGTTGATCTCAAGTTGGGGCAGCTATCACATGACTATTCCCTCATTCTCTGCTCCCATCTTTGTCCAGGCACATTTTGTAAGCAAAACAAATTTTGCATTGATGCTTTTGTTGGTGAATTGATGCTACCCCCCTCCCTCTCTCTCTCTCTTTCTCTCTCTCCTCAAAAGTCCTGCCTTGCTACAGGTGGGGGACAATTTATTCTCTATATCCTCCTCTGGTAGGAATCTCAGCTAATGTCACCATCCTACACTTCTTGCATCCTCTACCATCCCAGGCCCCAGCTAGTCATCCGAGATGCCCCTCCACATATTTTCATTCTCATTCTCAGGCATATCTCACTTCCCATTTCCCAAATCCTGATCATCATCCTTGCTCTATTCATTACCTACTCATCTACCTTGTTCTTTTTCTCCATCTACCTCTGCTAAATCTGCTATCTATATAGTTATGAGTGAGATTTGTGCATATTGCATTTCAACTTCTATTTCATCCAGTTTCTTTGGATCTGTGTACCATATTTGTCCTTCATTTTATGGCTAAATTCCACTCATAAATGTGTACACACCATAGGGTCTTCTGTCTCTGGGTTACCCAACTCAGGTTGCTATTCCCAAGTTCTGTGCATTATGCAGGAAATTTGCAATGTCTTTGTTTTGAATAGCTGAATAGTATTCCATTGTTTATATGTACATTATTTTCTTTATCCATTATTCAGTTGAGGAACATCTAAATCATTGCCAGTTTCTGGTTATAATGAACAAAGTTGATATAAACATAAGTGAGAAGTGTCCCTGTGGTACTGCGTGGAAACTTTTTGTATATGCCCAGGAGTAATATAGATGGATCTAGTAGAAAACTATTTCCAGTTTCCTGAAAGACAATCAAATTGATTTCCAAAGTGGTTGTATAAGTTTGCACTTCCACCAACAATGGAGAAAAGTTCTCCTTACTCTTCATTCTTTCTAGCATGTTCTATCACATGAGATTTTGATATTAGGCTTTTTGATGGGTATAATATTGAATTTAAGAGTCATTTTGATTTCCATTTCTCTGATTAGTAAGGATGTTGAACATTTTATTATATGTACAATTTCTTAAAAAGCTCTCTATACTTACTTTAAGTTTGATTGTGAAATATTTATCTACATATACTTTCATTTGTCATTTAAAGTATGAATATATTACATTTATCCTAGTGTTGTTATTAATGCATATTATATTTGTCTGATACAGAGTCTCACTGTGCTGTCATCTGAGACTTCAAGCTCATTACTGACACCATGCTTCCTCTCAGCATCATGAGAAGATCGCTACAGATGCAGATCACTACATTTAGCTAGTGGTATCGTAAAATCTCTTCATCACTGACTTTCATTTTTGCTTGCTTGTGTATAAAATTGAATCTAAGGTTTATATTATCTCATTTGCTACAAGTTTGCTTAAATCACCTTTAGATCTAACCATATTTTTATTACTTGCCATGTTTTTTTTAGATTACAGCAAGATATTTAAACACTGAAATATATTTTGTAATATTTTATTTTTCCTTATTTAAAAGAATATTTTCATTCAAATACTTGATTATATTATACCACTCCCCCAAGTTCTTCAGATCCTCTCCTATATTTCACCGAATTTTAAGCTCTTTGGCAAAAAACACATAAAATTTCAATCAAAAACAAACCCCTCAAATACAGGAAAATAAAACCACATTCAAAACAAACAATAATAAAAAGCCCAAACAACAATAAAGAAAACAACAAAAAGGAAAGAAAGACAGTAAACTCTAACAATGTAAAAGAACACTCAAAAAGTTAGAATTCTGTGGAGTCAAATTATTTGTTGATCAACTACTGCTGAACCTGATGCTTGTCCTAATTGATGTACCTAGATCCACTCTTTCTCAGAAATTGAATTTTACTTTCTAAGTTGTTACATGTGAGAACTCAGTTGTTAAACCTTACTTTACTGCCTATATTTTCACTTATTTACTATTTTATATGTTTATTTATTTATTTACTCATCCATTCATTCACTTATTAAATATAATAAAATAAAACTAAAACTATCTACAGTATTAATACACTAAACAGTACTGGCATGGAGTTGCTACTTGCCTCAGTGTAACTGTATTTTAATGTTAATTGTTTCCCAACACCTGTATGCAGGAGAGGATCTGCAAGTAGCTACTAGAACATGCCCCTATTTAATTCTGGATGGCAAGTAAATATGCCACCAGCTAATAGCTTGGGAGAAAAAGACAGCTGCAGGATTTAAGACTCCCAGGTTTGGAACTATGAGGAAGAATAGAGAGATGGAGTGCCTGAGGAGTTTGCAGGTGTGAAATGCAGTGCCACCATGTAAAGGGGCCAGGAGAATGTGCTCCAGAAGACTGCTCAATTAAGTTAAGAGCAACCAAAACAGAATAAAGAAATTAGTAAGTAGTAACCCAGAGTTATCTGTAGGAGGAAGATTCTATCCACACAGAGGTTGGGCAATTGCTCAGCTACTGTGCTGATGAAGTCATATTAAATATAAAGGCTGTGCATTTTTCATTCAGAAACATGAACCATTGAAGCAGATTGTCACCAATGAGAGATTAATTTAAAAATTAATACTACAACTATGATAATACATTGGGCAGGAAGGAACCACAGAAAGACATGAGCCCAAGGAAAAACAAAATAATCAGAGACTTACATATTTTTACACTTATACATCCCATAAAATCGCTTAATTGGAAGTCATAGTGTATGTAAGGTAGGACCTAGTACATTACCAAAGACCCTGGAATGTAGCAGTTTAAGTACATTGTGGCCATTGACTTGACATCTCCATTTTAATGAAATTTCTAAGTACTGTCATCAATAACAGGGTCTTGATGTGAGTTTGTGAGAGGACCCTATAGTTTTGGCCACATCTTGGGTTGTATGAAAATTTCTGTTCTACTTCTGACAGCCTTTTTGGCCCAGAACTCAGTTGAATGTAAACCAGTTCCAGTGTTGGAAGTTTTATTTGGTGATAAATTATGGCTTCTTGAGACCTATTATTTGGTGATTTCATTTATATCACATACACACACACACACACACACACGTGCAAGCACACACACACACATACACACACACACACACACACACACACACACACACTATACTACCTGTCCTGTACCTCTCTAGTGCCTCCTATTTTTATCTATTCATTCTGAATTCCTTTCTACAATCCACTTTCTCACCTTAGTTATTTCTCCGTTTTTTTTCACTGACTCCCCTCTTCTCCCATTTCCTACTTGATTCCAGCCCCATTTCCAGCCAATCAGTTTTGTCTACTCTCTTAATTTTGTCAGATTATGCTTTATGAAATTTGTAAATTATCTAATATTTGAGAAAAAAGCATAATATTTACTTTAATGACAACTCTGAACAAAGCATCTGGGACATTGTCTAGAGGAGGTGGCATCCATGTGTAACAAATGATTTTTAAAATGGCAGATACACTGATGTATTTATTATCTGTATATATTAGATTTCCACTTATGTTTATGGAATTTCATTTTGTAACTATAATTTGAATTATTTTTTTTCAAATAATTAAAGTGGCTAGGGATTTTCAAAGATTTTTATTTTCTTTTACTGAGCATTGAAATGATCATGTAGTCCTTTGTCATTACTTGTATTAATGTAGTACTTTACATGAGCTCTTCATCTATGTTAAGCTATTCCTATATATTTAGGTCACAGTTACAATATAATAGTATAAAAGTTTTCTAGCTGTTGTATGGTTTGTATTGTATTTGTTAGTGTATATCTTTATTCTGTATTATTATTTGTTGTTCTCAATACAAGCTACTTTAACTATTGTCTTTCCACATTTCGAAGTACTCCCAGATCTTCCTGTCTCCTTATCAATAAAATTTATCCACCCTTGGTTGTGCAAAAGGTAATTATCTCTGTGTCTGTCTCATTCTCCCTCAATACTAAAAACAAAATTCCAAAAAATTACCATATTAAACACTCAAGAAAGTAAAAAAGTACAAAAATAAAATGAGTCAAATACCCACAAGACAGCAATGAAACAAAAATAGATCTGTGTTTGGTGTTCTCATCCTTAGGTCTTTCACTCGATGTGGTTGATATAACCACTAGCACTCCATTGGAAAAAGAAAATGAGTTTTGCCTTTCTACACAGCAGGTATCATTTATGAATAGTGTCTTTGTTAAGGATGATACTTTGTGTCTACTTTCTCCTCTTAGAACTAGTAATTCTGTCTGTTTTGAACCTAGGCTGGCCCTATGTGTGCTGCTATAGTCTCTTGACTTCCTGTATCTACTGCAGGGGTGAAGTCTGATAAAAACATCCCAATAAAGAAGTAGTACTCCAAAGTTAGTGGATATAGGTGATTTCATATCCATGTACTCACAGATGCCTTAATAAACAGTTGTTATTGAAGAGTGAGAAAGTATACAGAGGTAGATGGAATAATGATATCAGTGTTGTGGGAAAAATATTCAAGGATAGGAAAGGGAACTGTGTATGTTTTTGCCGTAACAGACTATTTGAATAATGATATGGCATAAACTATTTCATCAAAATAAATTGTAACTAATAAATAATAATATAAATTGGCCCAAGGATGCATACAATATGTGCAACATGAAACCACATATGCATATAAAGAATTACTGAAAATTATATATATATATATATATATATATATATATATATATATATATATATATAATTTAAATAAATGTCTTAAATTATTTGTTTACCATTATAAAACTGAGGAATATTCTCTGTTAATTTGATATATTAATGTTAAAGTGATTGGACTCACCATTTCTTTTTACAATCCAAGCAGCTTTTTGGAAAACATAATAGAGATAAATGTGTTATATACTGGTATAAATCATTATTATAATCCTAAAACTTGTGGAAGTTGGAAGAATCACATCACAATAAATCAAAAGGAAGTTTCACTTGGGTAGCCAGAGTCACAATCAGAAAATTACAGATAGAAATAAAGGCTTTCCTATAGATACCTAGGATCTACTCACTTTCATATTCTATACATATAATCAGCAATCGGGCACTAATGGTTGTTTTTGCTCTACTGTGAATTGAAAAGAGATATCAAGATGTATAGCAGTTTGTCCTGTCTTCTACTTTCTATTTTCTCAGGGGGAGGTATAGATAGATGAATTACCTGTTCAGATCATGATCTCTAAGATTTTGCTTTCTCTCCCTAATTGAAAGCTCTTTCCTCACTGGTTTATAATCCATTCATTTTGGGACGCAAAAACTCCTCCAGCCAAATATAAAGAGAACCAATAAAATTATCTGTAGTGGGAGTTTTTACCAGTTAAGCTTCTGGCTATAGAAAAGGACTCAACTGGTTCAAGATATAACCAAAGCCTGTCTATGAGATGCTCAAGAGAAGGAAGATCTTTCCTAAAATCTACAGGAGATAGAAACAATAGAAAGTAGAAATAGTTTGTTTGATTCACAGGATTTCAGTTCTGAGTTACTATATCCTGTCTCCTGTGCAAGAAATGTGTGTGTGTGCGTGTGTGTCCGAAGCCACTGCTTCTGCTTTAAAATATGGCAGGAGTTTTGTGAGTCTTGAAGTCCTGCATCGTCTTCAATGAATATGATTCACTTTCAGAATATATTTCTGAAAGAGAAAAACAATTTGATGCTTGTTTCATTCCATTATGAAGATGGTTGTGAAGAACAGCTATAGCTCTAAGCCCCTTGAGGTACACAACTGTCCAGGCCTGGCTCTGATGATCTCTAACCACCAGGTTGAATACATAGAACTCTCTAATTGCATTAACAGTAAGATCCAGTCCCCTGCACAACTGAGTAAAAAGAACAAGCTGTGAGCTTATGCAATTAAAAATTTCCATAAATCTCTGACCATAAATAATTTAGTATAAGCCATGTATTCTATTCTATTCAGTTCTTGCTTCCTCTAGACTGAGCACACGAAGCCACCATGTTGTTCTTTCCCTTAGAATAAATGTGAGGACATGGCACAAAAGGTTTAAAGGAGAAGAATTTAGCAGGAAATAGTTAAATAATAGCAATCACCCCCTTCCCATCCTTTATTGTTTATTAATAATAAACAAAGAAGAAAAATTGTAAAGTGCTTGGGGCACACAAGTGTCCAACTACTGTGCCAAATGACCTCAAAATCACTTATGTTCCACACACAAAATTCTATACCTACCCTAACCGACAGCCCCTAGAACAGCACTAAAAATTCAGAGCTTAAGCTCTGAATTTGAAAAACACTAATTCACATTCTGAAAATCTCCAGAAAGGTCTGTCCCCAAGAAAGGTTATATAATCCTTGTTTTCTGTTCAGTTCTCTGTTGTTCTTGCCTGAACAAGGACATTCTCCTGTGTCTTTTCCTTCCAATAACTCTCTTGTGAGAAGTTGGATACGTGCTGTGACTTTCTGATATGTTTGTCTAGCATATGTCAGGATACTTTCTCCCCTAGAGCTGTAATATTTGCAAAGGCAGAGAGAGTTCTTACCTGACCCACTGATACTATCATCTCTTTGAGTTGTAGGATTTTCACATATAATCATACTAGTTGCATAAAGTCCTCTTAGAACAAAGAAAAATAACACTTTGCAGTCTTATTTGCAATTATTCTAGTGCCAACAAGCATCTCAGAAATTCAGTTTTTTGAATCTGTTATATAGATGAATTGTTAATGGACTTTGGCAAATATAACTTTTTATAGTTTTTCTCTGTTCCTTGTCTGTCCACCCTTTACTATGAGGTCAGGCAAGTAATGGGAGTATTAGAAAATCAAATGCCTCTCCATGATATAAAATTAGTAATTCATATTTCTATTGAAAAAAATTACCTGACAGATATCCTTGACATTTGTGAAAATTAATATCTCAAATAAAGACCACGATCCCTTTATTAGCATTGTGTTCACATTAACTATTTATATATCATAGATATTTATATAGTTATATATTGTTGTCTGAATTGCTGATGGAAATCACAAAACTTTTTCCAATTCTGTATATCACATATTATCTAGTGTTCTCTATTGTCACCTGGGAATTTTATTCTGTAAATGTATTTTTCTTATGGAGTATCTGAAAGGGACAGAATTAAATATAAAAACTATTCTTCAATTTATATACAGTACAGAGAACTCTACAAACACAAGCAGCTATCCAAGTACTACATTAATAATAAATATCAAAGTAATACATTTGAATATCTCACAGAATGACACAATGGTATAAAAACCTTGCATTAGTAAATGCATGTTGGGACTTCCAGTCTGGGCCTGAGCATAGAGTAGGTCACAGGCAGCAGCTCCTTACCCAACCCCAGAAAACCGAGAGAAAGAGGGACTCCCAGGAGCTTTAACTCAGGCAGTATCAAAGGTAAGAATGAATCACCCGTGATGTCTGCTATTAGAAGTTCTAATTCAGATGCTGGCCTCTGAACTTATACTACTCAGACCTTTGAAGGACCACTGACAAGAACATCAAACAGCTAGAGATTGACATCACTAATCTGAAGAAATCCCTCGTTTTGCTATCTGAAGTGACCTCCTAAAATCGCAAAGATCCTTATTGGACTTGATTTACTCTAGTACAATAGAAAAGGCTGTATACAGCTCTTGACTGTGTACAACCCTCAAAGAAGAAGGTTGCCTTTACAGAGACAAGACAAGAAGGGTTAAAGAGAGCATGAAATAGGTAGTGAAGACCCTAAGGAAAATCAGAGAAAGAGACAGATGAATGCTGGTACAAGAATGGGTTTGCAGCATCTCCAAGGTTGTCAACCCTAATTCCTTCCATCCTGGGACCATTACTTGGGTTCTTTTTGCTTTTTTCTGCTGGTCCCTGTCCCTCAAATAGGCGGACTAATTCTGTGATACAACAGACAAATAATTTGATAGCAAAACCTACTCAGATACATTATCATAAGTTAGCTATAGAGGACCATGAGACTCAAGATGAGGTTGTTACTTTATACAGGGTGTTTCCAAAACCCATCTCCACCCAACCTAAAAGGGGGGACTTCTGCCCCTAGACCAAGCAGAGAGGGGCCACTCAGAACCCCCTCTGACAGGCGATCTGAATTCTTGCTTAGGCTGCGAGGCTAAGCACTGCGAGGGAATATAAATAAAAGATAAAAATATCTATCTGGGTTCCCTGAGGGACAAGCCTGACTGCATAGGGATTGATGTCAAAAGTATCCCCTCTCCAGGAAAAAGACATCGGGATGGGTATGGCCCTCATGCCTCACTGGACAACAACAGGGGGACTGGAGCCATTACAAGGTCCCCTTCAAATACCAACTTAGATAAGGACAAGCGAATCATAGGCAGAGTCATAGTGAATTTTTCCCTGAACCTTCACCTAGCCGATACCCGGTTCTGAAGATATCTGCATTCTCCCTGAACAGCCACATTCCAGTGTCATTCCCTTCCCCACATCCTGCATTTTTGTGTTTATAACCCCTGTGTGAATTAATTACGATTTGAGAAAAATAAATAAATAAATAAATAAATAAATAAATAAATGCATGTTGCTGAAAATACAGAGATGAAAGAGAAAGGAATGAAGAGGAAAAAAGAGAAGTGAAGAAGATATAATTTATTATTTTGCACAGCCTTATACTTTATGCTTGTAATAGCTTTACACAAGGAAAGCACAAATTCAGGAGTTTTCATGTTGTCTAAGTGGGAGTTGCTATACTCTTCTTCATAAAAAGGAGGAACTAGGCTACCTCAGCAACTCAAATCTTGGAACTAATTTCAGTAGAATCAGGAGGCAGAAACCAAGAAATGCTCAAGGGTTTCTGCACTGTTCTTGTTTTGCATTTACTCCATCATTCAATCCTTCAATTTGATCTCTAGAATATTATAGAGACTTATGTCTCAAAGGTGTTATAAAGGTCAAACAGTTAGTTATTATCCATGCCTCTTCTTTTCCTTCTTCTATTTCCTGTATCAGTAGAAAATTGTATTTCCCCAGAACCATGGAGTATATAGATGCCTGTGGAAACACAACATTGTGGCTCGATCCATTTTGTTTATCTATCTATCTATCTATCTATCTATCTATCTATCTATCTATCTATCATCTTCTTATTCTATCATCAATCTATCTATATGTCATATATCTTTCTTCCAATTAGGTATTTGTTTCTTTTGAATCATTTGAGTTCAACTACTTCTGATCATAAGTACATAAGTATATAGTCATTGACCTGTACATTGTCATCCTAGAATCATCCTAGAAACAATGTTGCAGACCCCAAGAAATGCCTATCTCTGTCCAACATTCATCCAGTGCAAATATTCTCAAATCATATAACAGAAACTGCATTTACCTTGTCCTTCTGTGCTCAAATTTTTATTTCACTTGATTTTATATAGGTTTTAGCTGGAGACCAGCTCCAAGGGTGGATAGAGCCTGAGAAGAAAGAGTATAGCAGGTGACATTGAGATCAATTGCAGTGGGACAGCAGCTTGAATTTTCCCTGACCTACTGAGGTTATTTTGTCTGTGTCTGCACCCAGAAGAGGAAGCAATGTTTTCAAAAGGACACAGAATCAATTTATATTTCCCACAGCAGAAACTACATCATTTCTTATTTACATTTTGAAAAATTTTGTAAGGCATAAATATGCAAGGAGAATGAAAGAAAATTTAAAAAAGAAAGATTATGTGTAAGGTTCAAAAATCCCATCTCTTGTGCTATCTTTGATAAAGTTTAGCTAAGCAGGAACCAGAGACCTTGTTTTCTCCCTATCAGAGCCTCAGAGTTACAGATACTAGAAAGTGAGAAGTCTGAAAAAATTAATCTTTTGCATGTGATTATTACAAGCACACAAAAACTTAATAAGCAGAATTATTTCCTATTTCAATACTTGTTATTTCTTATTTCCTTTTCTGTTTCTAAAAATGCTCTCTAACATGTTTTTTTTTTTATATTCATTTCACCATAATGTGAAGAGAGTGTCAAATCCTAGACCCTACAATGTTCCTTTCCTTATTGTTTCAATATTCTTCTGTAAAATGCAACAGGAATTTTAATGATTAACCTCAATTCTCTGAGTCTTGGCTTTTTGAACCCTTTTGATATTGTTTCTTTTTAAATATTTACTCAGACTGATATTATCACTAGAGAAAAAGCGGGAAATATCCCCCATTATATTTGTGGGGTTTTGTACAAATCCACTGCTTGGGCCTCTGTCTCAGCTTCTGGGGTCAAAATTATGTTGATGATTTTATTAACTAACCTTTATTTTTGACCCAGATTATATTGTCCAGTTCTATACCTCTCCCCCAAGCCATGCCAGAACACCAAAATTTTTAGTATTAACAAAGGCAAAAGGAAACAGTGAACAACAGAAATAGTTTTACAGATAATTTTACTCAAAACAGCATAAGCCAAGCAACTCACTGCTGAAAGATGGGACTTTGTCACAAAATCTTATTAGAGCTGTAGCTGTGTCATGTGATCTCATTAGCATTTCTTTAAATGGCTCTATATGCCTTATGCAGGATTTTCTGTGAGTTCAATTAAAAATAGACTTTCCAATTTAAGAAAGACAATATTTCCCAACTCTCCTCTCCATTTTCCTGCTCTTATACCCAAATTATATACTCATTCCTACTTTCATTCTTCTTTTCAACAAATTAGCTATTTCATGAGGAATAGAATCCAGAATATTGGATGAGGCATAAGTAACAGGTAAATCTCACTGACATGGAGGATTCTTATTCCTGAAAGACATTTCTAGGTGCAATCATGACAAGGTAGGCTCTGATACACATTTCTTAATAGGAACATCAACAACAAAAAAGAGGACCCCAGGGATATTTCAGTCATTTAACCCAAATCTTACTCAGCAGAACCCTATACATAGGTCAGTATGTCTCTAACTGATAATGGAAAACCTTGTTAGTTTGACTGTGGCTAAGGCCCAGTCTTTTTTCCTTTGATAGAACTCTGGTGTTGTCTAGATGATCAGATTTCACAGTATTATTTTTCTCAGGGACTCCTATTTAGGATTTTAGGATATCTCTATTCAAGTTAAAATACCTGATTGATAATCATGGAGAAAGACATGATGATACTGAATTGTCCAAGGTCCTTCAGAGTTTTAGAGGAGAGAGTTCAACATTACTAGTATATTTAGAATTCCCAGTCAGTTTTTACTTCTAGCAAAAACAAAGGGAATACAACAATACTTTGACCATGTAGCTATATGCTTGGATCTTTTATAGCTGTGCAATTATTTCTCCTGAATTATCCAGGGAGCAAGCATACACCTAGAAAAGAAGCTCAACAAACTAACTTCCTTGGTATGGGTGGTATAAGATAGAGTCCCCTAGATACATCTGAGAATGGCTGATGTGGACAGTCACTCTTTTGGTTAATTTGTTCTTATCCCACACTCAGATTTTAGGACAATTACCTGTGAATAGCTAGGTGAGGCCATATGAGTCTAAGCTGTTTGGTAAAAGGAAATGTTCAATTTTTTCAATACCTTCAGCTTGCAGTACTCTTGAAGGTTTCTTATGGGCTAATAATAAATACTATCTAGTTACAATCAGTTTAAGGTTGGGAGGGTCTAGCAATCAAAGAGAGGTTACTTGTGAGAGTTAAGATGACAATTTTGTTTCAGTATAGATAAAATATATTTTGGGATGTCTGCCCTTAGGAGATCTCTTCGTACAGAATCACAGGGCTACAAGAAGCTATTCCTTGTGCTTCCAAAGAGGCCTCAGGAAGAAGGTATGGATTTTTTCAGCATCAAATGTTTAATACCACATAGATAATGCACATTTAGGAACCTGTGCCTTTAATTTTCTAAGGTCCATATATGGGACAAAATGAAACAACTTTAAAGGGACTAACTGGAACAGGAACAGGGATTATTTGGCTGGACTGTCTGTCAGATTGCGGATGCCTGTTTAAACATTGGTCCCTTTTCCCCTCTACCCTCCCTTCTTTCTGATTTTATATACCTCAAATTTTCTGACCTTAGTAAAGATATTACTAAGAAAATAATAAACAATAAGTAAACATGTGACTAATTAAGAAAGTGTGAATAAATGTACAAAGCCTGTGTCCTCTGAGCAGCACTAAAATACTGAGTATTAGGGGAAGTAATTTAATTTCAACTTAAGGAGACAACAGTTTTCTTAACTTTTGTGACTATGGCACCAAGACTGTGAAAACATGGAAACATTTACAGTAGTCCTAAGTTAGGTCCTACATAAGCCCTGCCAATAACCAGTAACAATGAAAAGAAAAAAAAAGAAGAAGTACAGCCTACATTGGTAGAAGGTTGGAAATGGTAGTATCTTACTTGGCCATATACATATATTTATTCTCTAACAATTCCAGACACTCCATTGTTCTAACATCTAAATGGCATGGAAATTTCTTTTTTTTAATGCTAGCTACTTGCTTTTCTTCCTTGTTTTAACGTTATTCTGACACCAACAAATTAAGCATTCCACAATCAATAAAATCTAGATTTATGCAGTGAATTATTGACCCATTGAGTATTTGTTTGCTTACATTTTGTGAATTTGATAAAAAAAATGAGTAAATAGGAATACTTACTCCCATAAGCAAATTCCCCTCTCTCCACACCTCCCTGTCCCTCACCCCAAAATTTTCTGTCAGCCAAATCTACTTTTTTCCATTTATCATCAGAAAAGAAGTAAACCTAAATCAGACCTGGGAGAACAAGTTACAATATTATGAGGGCACAAACCCTCATATTAATTCTGGACTAAGTAACCTAATAGAAAGAAGAAAGATCATTGCTAAAACAGGCAAAGTCAAAGTAAACCCACAGAAAAGAACATAGAAAACATGTAGGAGCCTGTGTGGACAAGGATACTATGAGAATACAGCCCACAGAGATTACTTAGTAGTGCTAATAGTGGCTCACAGAGAGTGAAGCGACTACAATAGATGCTGTCTGGGTCTGAGTTAGGTCTTCTGTATAGACTTTCTTTTTGTCTAGCTTTGTGCTTTTGTTAGACTTCTACCTGCTGGAATGAGGCAATATCTCAGAGTCTTTAGCCATCAAAGATTTTTTTCAGGTAATAGTTCCTGTACAGGAAATACAAGATTAGGAATTATATAACGTTACTGGGATTGGATAAAATAATCATTTTCAGAGCTTCCCATATAAGCAAAAGAGTAGGTGCTTCAAGGGTAAGAACAAATACTTAGTCAAGCATAGTGAGAAGATCCAGAAGAGGATCTGTATTCAATTCAGTCTCTTCTGAGCACTTGTTATTCCTTTCTAAATTCTGGACCCCTATGTTTGAGAGTATGAAATATATCGAGTTTCACTTCTATCCTATTCCTCACACTACATTTCTACCTTTAACACTCTCCGTTAGTGTACAACTCTTCTGCGTTATATAGTTAGAATTTTTATAAAGGTAAGAAATTACTGCTATCTTACTGGTAAACAGTTTTGTTTCAAGTGTCTATGTGTCATATCATGAATCACTGTACCCTGATGACCCTTAGAACTATTATAGCTTTCACCCTCATTTAGATACCCCTTTCCTGTATGACTTACATCTTTCCATGTTGAAGTTTCATAGTCTCTGTCATTCTTTTATGTGCAGATGCTACTTTTTCTAATCTAGTACACTCTGATGTGTGGTTGAGGAATAAAATATAACAAGGAAGGTGGACATTGATGTATATTTATTTTTTAATGTTGACAGGCATGAGCAAATAGCAGAGGCCCAAATGCATGACAACCATGTGTTTTTATAAGTTGCTGACCATGTGTGAAGCAAATAGTGACCTGCATATATCTAGTTTCTGTTCACTGGTTTTATAGTTTGTGCTGAGATAAAGGTCTGAATCTCTAAGAGGTAGCATCCATTTCCCAGAAATAGCTACATCCTCTACATTTAACAGGAAAACAATGAGCACCAAATTGAAATTTTAGAGAGATGACCAAAATTCACTGTCAGCTATGGCTGGCAATAGTCATTGTTCTTCTGAGATTTCTGCAAATTGTTCTCTAAAACAGGAATATCTTCTATGCAATACAACTGATATCTTGTGGAAGAATTTAGCTATGCCAGCCTTTGAAATGTCATCCTAGCTTAATAACTATTTCCATACACAAATAGAAGAGAAAACTGATTCAAGATACACTACCTGTGGATTTAGCTTTCTCTCCCCACCACTTATACCCAACTCCTCTCTAAATGCTATACCTCATAGAGGAGCCAATCACCTGAGATTTCTAAATGTGTCCAAGAGGCTCATTTTTTTCTAGGAGTAATTATTGGTAGTCATTTTATACTGGTTTGCTCTTGGCACCTACTGTGGGAGTTTAGACAATATTTATATCTCTTGCCAATGGAACAAAATAGTAGATCTTTTGGTTGATGGGAAGTTATGACAAAAGTGTGAAAAAAGTTTGAGAAGATAAGAGATAAACTAAGATAGAAAATTCTATAGGCAACTGAAACAATATTGAATATGGGAGTGAATTTTACAGAGGAAATTTTACATACTTTTTTTCCTATTCCACTGAAGTGTGAACAATGTCTGGGGACATGATCAGTTCAATGGGCATTGAGATATTTCTCTTATTTGAGGCAAATGGTGCAGGACATATATCTAGGTAAATTATAGGACAGTATGTGGTTTTCTTTGGCGTTCCTGATCTATAGGCAAATGTTTGTCTCATGCACTAGGTGTAATACATCAGGGGATATAAATCATTGAATAGCTAGAAAGGCAAGACAACTCCTTCTGTGTGTAATGATAGCTCTGTTTGTAGGCAAGGAGACCAACCTGAAAGAGACTGCGGAGTAAATTTGGAATTGAGTGAGAAAAGGATGCTAGGCTTACATCTGTGGAATTTACCTCTAACATACTTGGTAAGTTGTATAAAGTGAAGAGATATTGAGCTGCTGGTTCTTTTTTAGTTATTGCTTTTTGTTTTGTTTATTTAAATTCTCAGTGCACTTTGACAAATCAAGAGATGCCCCTTATGTCCTTATTTGACATAGAGCAATAGGATTCAGGAAGGTACTATGTAAATATAAGTTGCAGTTATGATCAGGTTTCAGACAATAATAAAGTATAAGACAACTGAACCTCTAAATAGCTAGAAATAAAAGATCTTCCACTAAGAAACAAATAATTTATAAAAGACTAACTCTTTGATTTCAGGAAATGGGACAGAAATGACTATTTTGACAGTTTCAGAATTAAAGAAAGTGAGCAATACAACCACAACAGTCATGCTATGACAAATGCTTTATAACCTTAAGCAGTGCAAATCCCCTGATGCACTGTTTCATATGAGCAATTAGAAATACTTTGGTGTGACCAAAGAATTTACATGTAGATGTCAAACCTGATAAATAATATTGATGTGATAATAATAACCAATGGAATCAATATGATACTTACATCTATTGTGTTGACCTCTGTAGACGAGATTAAGATTTAATGGCTTTGCTAAGACTATTCATAAAACACTATATTTATTCACTTGGAAGTGCCTTGGCAGATCTAAGACCATTATATTTAATTTATCTTTATAGTGAAAATGTAATGTGCTAAATATAAGTAAAACACAAGCAGAGGAAGATGTTTATCTTGGAAACTATAAGCCAACTGTGAAAAAAATTTGTGTTGAACCTGAGTTTCTAAGGAAAAAAATATTAAACTGAATTCGAAAACTGTGCTTATGATACAGTTGGAGAATTTAAAGACTAACAAAAATTTAATTAAAGAAATCCATAGTGAAACATTATATAAGTGAAACAAGTCAGTCTGTCATGTGGATAATTGTCCAGTGATATTATGGTGTCATTTTCTATATGAACTGCCTATTAATTTCCACCTTCCCTATTACATTATATAAGAAAGATGTGATGTCAGTTTCCTGATGTCAACAAGTAGCACCTGTACAGGATACAGGTAAATCTCTAGCAAGGATAGGCATAAAACTATCCCTACTATCAGAAGTGTAAAATTTCCAAGGAACATTCATATAGACAATTACAGGCAAAAGAGATAGACATTTGAAAGAATATTCTCTACACTAGGATAATGCCTTCTCACATCTTAACAAACAAAGCTCTGCAGACTCCTCTTTAAGTAGTGTATGCGAACATACCTAAGATGCAAAAGTTGTATAAAGAACAAGCAAGCAGCTGGAGCCACATTCATCAGTTTAACTACTGATGGAGTAATGAGAGACAGGTTTGTGGGAAAACTCTAGGAGATGGAAGTATATTGGCTTAGAAAAAATGACTGAGAATTTTACACACCTAATTTAGAAAGTGCTCATACTCATCCTATTTTATCTAACATTAATAGTGGAAAGAAAAGTGATACAAACATCAAATTTACATATCCTCTAGTATAGCTGACTTACACTTAGTGTTAATGTCTTATTACTAGTGGTATTTCTGAAGCGTGCTCAAAATGGTAATGGACTTCAAAATAATTCACCAAAGTTATCATCTCTGCAGTTCCACTATTAACTCTAGGATAGTGAATCAGACATTTGCCTCATTATTCTACTTAAAGTGAGGTATTGGCTTGGTTGTTTGGTTGTTTTCATGTAGATAGCATAGTGACAATCTGTGAGTATTCTTCAAATTTGGAAATTCATTTAAGAGACTTTAATGTGTTCCTGAAGATTCAAGCAAAAAATATGAGTTCCCGAAGGATGCAAAAAAACAGGGTTTGCTGTAGAATTCTTGTGAGTTTATGTGGTATGATGCATAAGTGAAACCTTACAAAGTTATCAGATAAACTTAAAAGAATCTTTGTCTTTAAACAAAAGGTAAAAGCAGATACTTTTAGAGGCTTGTGAAATGTGAAAGTCAAAGCTAAGAGTGGTTTACTTCAAAATCATTTGTGGGCTATCAAGGATGTAGGCATGTTTATATTAGTAATGGCTGATATCATATTTATTGATGGCCTTTCAGGAATTAAGAAAACATTTCTATTACTGAGAGAGTTGATTTATTTGTATATTTGACTAGGAAAAAATATAACTAGAACGTGCCAAAAAAAAAATCTAATACTTGAGCAGTAATACCAAATTTCCAGTATGAACAACTAATTATAATATATTTCATTTTTATAATTCCTGTCAGTTAATCTTCATAATGTCTATTTCCAAGAAATCCATTTTCTCAAAACTTGACATTTAGACAAAAACCAGTATCCAATCAGGTACTTGAGAAAATATCTTATTCCTGCTAATGAGAATCTATTAGTATTTATTTATCTGTTTGTGTCCACAAGTGTGTTCAGGGACATGCATGCTGGGGCCAGAGAAGGCTGCATGGTACTCTTCTGTATTATACTTGCCCTCACCCCTTAGGTATTGCAGTGCAGCTTTAGCTTGGGGGCTCCAAACAAGCTCTATTTATTCCAATCTTTTTCTCTTTGCCCAAAACACTGGATATATGCATGCATAGCAACATTTGCCATTGTATGTGTCTTTTGGAGACCAAATCCCACTTCTTTATGCATTCTCAGAAAGGGTTCTTACTCAGTATTGAAAATAGTCTTCTTGAGGCCTGAGGACTTCTATGACTGTAGTGCAGGTGGGGAAAAATACTCACAGATCACCACTCTGCACCTCCTGATCAACATATGGATGGGCAGAAGACACACAGATCTGTACTTGTCCTCATGAAAATCAATACAGGATGGAGAAGATGTCCACACACTAACCAGCTACAATGTAGCAAAAACAGATGAGATCACCCAGAGCCCTGTCAGACATGTGCCCTTCCTGGAGTGTAAACAACTACGCTGTTAAAACATGTGGTGTACATCAGAAAGAGAAAGAGAAGTGGAAGAGTTTGAGTACTTTTAAGCGAGGTGGAACTGGATATACCAGAGTGGAGTAGAATAGCCTGTTTTGAGTAGTCAGCCCCTCCAACTGAGGCCATAGTGAATTACCCACCCAAGCTGCCTCTGAAGGTCATATCTGGGTCTGTGGCTATACTGTGCAAGTGGTCATTGCCAATGTCTGTGGCTCATACTACCACTGGAAAACATCTGGATATTTGTGATCTTGGCATCACCAGGGAACATGCACATGTCCAGGTGCTCTGCTGTATTGGTCCTGCCCCTCACTGGCTCCCCTGCACTAGTGCTCGTGAAATCAGGCCCCACCTCTCACCTGCTGTAGAACTTGGGAGATTGGGCTCTCTTAATCTCCATGCCATGCCATCACACTGGAGCTGGACTGTTAATGGGGGTACAGTGAGGAGCATGAATGTAGGAGTGGTGGCCTGGCTTAAGTCATGAGCATGGGAGAGCTGGCCATGCCTATCATATACTACAGCATTTGGGAGAGTGTGCACTGAGACTTGAGTATGCAGGGCATCAGAGTGTAGCTGGTTCTTGAATCATGAATGTGGCTGAGCCAGCCCTGGCCCAAGGGCATGAGAGCTGAGTTGATAATAAAATAAAACTTAAGAGGAAGAAGAAGAGAAAGAGGAGGGGGAGGAAGGAGGAGGAGGAAAAGAATAAGCATTCTCCTTATCACTGGCATAAGGGAATAATTCTGGATCTTTCATTAGCATATGCCTGTGGTGCCTATTAGTATGTCAAGTTCTACAGCTTCTAGACTCCTTCAATCACTATTCACAAGTATCTGTTATACATTCAAAGTCTTCAGTCACTTTTACAGGTTCTTTCTCCAGTAACTGTTTTTCTTACACTGCTCAGGCCCTTTATTTCTTTCTGATTTTCTGATAAATAGGCATAGCATTTGTAATAAGCTTTCCCCCTTTTACTAACAGAGCTGCTATTTTAGTATTTTTTTACTTTGCTTACTGCATTTTCCTGGTTCTTAGAAACAAGGAGAGGCATAAATGATCCCCTCTTCAAGAGAATCAGTCTCTCCTAGTTTAACTAACCTAATTTGCCCTATTGGGTACAACCACAACCAGAGTGGTTCTGCCACCCACCATAGATAGATCCAAATTCCAGAGTCCAATTCTGGAGTCTAGCTGCTCATACTCAGCCTTCTCTAATCATCTAACTCTCCTAAACTATTCAGTGTCCATCTGGATCCTGGAGTGTGATATGCCTATCTGAGCATCTCTAGATACTTAAGATACTTTACTCTCCATGTACTGAAACCCTTATCCATTTTCCAAAAAAGTCTTTCCCAGTCTACCTATCCAGATCTCTTCTCATCTACTTATCTAACCAAACATCTGTTGCTTAAGTGTCAACTTGTAAATTCCTACTTTGTCTACTATTAATACAAAAGCAACTATGGTGTGCCAGCAATCACCTATAGTCCAACTGTTCTCCCATCACGAAAACAAGAAATACCTTTTCTCTGTGTTTTTAAATGTTTTTCTTTAACAAGTGCCCAGTATATTTGGGGAATACCCCAGATTGAGATTCTTGGTATAACGCTTTCTCTTCTCTACTCCCTATCCTAGGTAATGTAAAACCACCGCTTTGATTGTTGATCATGAGCTCTTCCCATTCAAAATAAAGTCCTCAATTCTGTTCCCATGTCTAATCAATTATCTGCCTTACCTCATACTTCATGATGTTATTAAGCCTCACCACCTCATAATTTAGTGCAACATGACCTGGCTAAAATAGAAATTCAACAAATAGTTTCAGTGGCCAAAATATAGCACACAGACTCAAACATTGCCAACACATGGCAAGTGGTCTGAGTATGCAGGTTTTGCTTATTCTCCTATCTAACCCTTCCCTCTGTACAGCTTGCCTTATTTACCAGGATCCCCTGGCAAAAGCTCAACCTCTTCTTAAAACTAAGAAAGATCTGAAGCTTTTGCTACCACACTTTTCAACATCTAGAAAATGTGGCCCTTTAAGGCTTTTCTTCAGCCTTGATCAGCTTTCACTTAACTAGACCTCCCTATCCTATTCCTAACTCAACCTCAACAGTTTTCTCCTCATCACCTCCCACAAATCATATCTACTTCCACACAGATAGCCATGACCCTCTCAGAAATGTGTCAGATCCTAGTGTCCTTCATAAATGCACTTTTCCTATGGCTAAGCTCTCCCAGATAAGATGATATCTTGTGTCTTGTAGTTGTTTTTGGCAAACTATCTAGCTTCAAAAAAGCATTCATGATGTCTTATTCAATCCTGTAACCTCACCTGGCATAACTTCTATGCCTTTCTTTTATCTATTCTCACCACTATAGAAAAGAAGAAAGTCAGAACAACTATGATCTTTTGATTCTCCAGAAAGGAAACAGATCAAATATTCCAGGGAAACAGACAGTGATCATAACCCTGTTAATAAAGTGGACACTGACACTAGTAGCAAAGGAAGCTATGCCCAGAAGACCACTGTCTAGAGCATAGGGGTTGGCCTGGGATAGAGCCATCCTGAATTGGGTTCTTCAGAGGAGATTGAAGGGCAAATGGGGGCCCCTGGAGTTGGTGCCCCTGGAAGAACCAGCAAGAGACTATCAAATAAGGCTTACTGAGACACTGTTCAAAGAGTTATCTTTGCTCAATATAAAGAACTTGATTAAGAGTGGAGACACCCCACAGGACACAATTTCCTCCTTGTTTTGCTTGTCCATCTCTCCTTTGTTTCGTTATTGCTCTGAAAAGGTCAAGTCAAGAACTTTGGGAAGGTCATGGGACACTGGACACTCTCCAGATGGTAGAGGCTAATTAATATTCCATGGTCAGGGAACACTTGATCCTCTGGAAGGAAGAGCCTGAAACATTCTTCAGATCACAAGGTAGGGAACCCAGTTGTGGGTGGAGAAGGCCCAGAGCACATAGACATATTTCATAGGATGGGCCAACCTTTGCCACCTTATTCTCTAAAGACCAATTAGTTTAAAAAGTAACACTGCTCTGATAATCACATTGTGCCTAATGGCTGCTGCCCTAAAAACTGTCCTTACCTTCGGATGCAGGACTACTCCAATGCATTGGAACAATAAATTTCTTTTGCTCTTTGCATCGTTTCTCAGCTCCATGTGGTTCACTCAGAGGGTCCCTGGTAAGTTAAGACTCTCAAGACTCTTAAAGTTTTTCCTGCTAGAACTTTTTTTAATAAACATTTTTCTCAGTAAGAAATAAATGAAAAGGAAAAAGTCTGGTAAGCGCTGCAATCCTACACAGATATGTCTACCACATATATAACTGTAATCTGGTAGGATAAGATGCAATTCCTTGGTCAGTTCCATAATACTGCACAGATTATGTCCACCACAGATACAATTCTGATATGGTAGGAGAAGATGCAATTCGTTGCTTGCCCCTCATCCCTGAAACTACCAGGCTAATGATGAAATCAGTTCACTTGCAGGGTAGCCCAGGAAAATGGTGATTTGCCTCTTGGCTAGCCTACAAAGGCATATCATAAAGCAAGTGCTTTTGATAAACTGAAGGAGGTCACTCAGAGACCAGAAAAATATCCTGCAGAGTTCCTCATACTACTTATAAAAACCCTCCTTCAGTGCACAATATGAGATACTAGTTCTTATGAGAACATGCTTGTCCTCGACTCTCACTACCTCTCCCAGGCAGCTCTTGATATTTGAAACACACACACACACACACACAAAACATAAAATTCTGGTCAATGGCCTTCAACAATCCTAGAGATATCTGTTGAATATGGCTCAAGCAGAAGGTGCACCAATGAGTCTATACAGTGATTGGCATATCAAAATCCAGCTGTAGACCTTTGTTGTGGTACCCATATCTTATTGGACTCATTAAAGAGGGTCACTGATAAGATTTGATAGTCTTTGTCATAATAAGTTTAAGCCATGTTCAGAGATCTCTGACAAGCTTGAACACTAACATATCAGAGTAAAACAGTTTTTGCTCATAATGATCTCATATAAATTATACCTCATAAACATAAAATTAGAATTAAAGCTAGTTAAAGCTTAATCTTATAAGTAGTTGTAACACTCCTTAATATGACTTATTATCAACTTGCAGATTTTAAAATTATATTAGCTTTAAAATAATTAGGACTATACATTCCATTATTTTATGTTTGATGCTTAAAAACCATGGTTATGAACTCAAGATCTAGTATCACAAATGAACTCTGTAATAAATAAACACAGTTCATAAAGAGATTGGAAACATTTTAGACTTTATATGGTACATCATTATATAATATAACAGTTTCCAATCTGATTTAGTTTATAAAAAAGTCTATAGCTTATAAATAAGATAAACCAATACTATCAGTATAAACAATACAATGAATCTATATTAATATATCAGTTTAAAAGTATCTTTAGAAATCTGTTTTCTTAGCTACCTCATGTCATATGTTTTATATATCTCTGAATGGAATCATGTCACATGTTTTTTTTTTATGGATACAACTTAAGTGTTCTTTTATTAAATTTTTTTGTTGATTTTTTTTAATTTTTTCTCAAATCATAATTAATTCACACAGGGGTATAAACACAGAAAGGCAGGATGTGGGGAAATAAATGACACTGGAGTGTGGGTGTTCAGGGGAGTCACATGGTTTAAGATTAACTAATCATAGACGTTTAATAACTAACAGCAAGTTATGAGTTTTAAACATGCTCAATAGTATATAAGTCAATAATCCTGTTTTTAACACTTGATTTTAAAGACATACCTGAGTCTGTAAATGGTGAGCAATAACCCATTTTCAGAGCCAGCAATAAAGTTGATCAGTAAAAGAAAACTTCAAAATTGTCCATATTAAATAACTTTCAAACTTCTATTATACCAAATCCATTGAAGAGAATGTCCAGAGGTTAATCTTGAGGCCCTATTATCTGGCGATATGAGAAACAACATTTATTCATGCATCAAGAACTAGAAAAAAACATAAGCATTTAAGAATAATTTTTAATTAGCTACTGTTAAAATTTATAACCTTAATATTTTATCATATAAAGAATACTTCAACCAAGTGTTGAGTCAGACATATAGTATGTTGTAAATATATTTCATCATCATATAAAGAATACTTTAAGCAAATGTTGAATCAAATTTACAGTATGTTGCAAAAATATTTCTTTGAATTTTTATCATCATATAAAAATTTGTAT
>NW_021620036.1:930761-952157 GCF_004785775.1 Grammomys surdaster
TTATTTTATTAGGTGTACATTTGAAATATTTGAAATATTTAGGACCATAATCTTGGGTGTTTGGGGAGAGACCAAGGAGAGTGGGAATGGCGAAATATCCTACTCCTAGGAATATACAATAGCCAGGCTGAGAAAACAGGGCTTGATCAACAGCTCTTATCAGGAGTCCTGTTAGAGGTAGATTCAAGTAGATTCTTTGAAGCTTAAAAGAACATTTTATTTTAAAAATGATATAACTTTTAGATATGTTAACATTGCCACTGGCTGTAATCTAAAAATGGCAATAGACTCACAGATTTGAGACTTACTAAAAACAGATGAGCCCAAAATTATTTGGGGTTAAAAGCATTAACATACTTTAAACAGGCCTTTAATCTATATTTGGAAAAAAACAAAACTAGTTTAAAGTTTAAACTTGTGACTACAATAACATTAGAAGTACTTTACCAACTATTGGAGGTCAGGCCTCTATCCCCACCTTCACAAGATTAGAATCGCCAAAGCCCTTCTGTACTTAGAGAGGGAGGAGATGTCAGGGACATCCCTGCTTACACACTGAAGGCCTAAAATCAGCCATAGGCCTAAAATCAGCAATAGGCCTGTCATACATGTATACTAACACAAAGTCTTGGGTCTCTGTGGAAAAACATTGAAACAGATGGCTATAAGCTATTATAAACAGGCAGATTTTGTGGAAATTTACCAGCCTGAGTAGTCATAGACCTTGTAAAGAGGTAGCCTTGGCAGATAATACCAACTTAGATAAGGACAAGTGAATCATAGGCAGAGTCATAGTGGCCTGTCCCCTGAACCTTCACCCAGCCAATATCCTGTTCTGAAAGATATCTGTACCTCCCCCCAGAACACCCATGCTCCAATGTCATTCCCATCCCCACATCCTGCCCTTTTGTGTTTATAGCCCCTGTGTGAATAAGTAAAAATTATGATTTGATTTTTTTTTAAAAAAAGAAGTACTTTACCAGAACTATATTAATAGCTTACCAGAACTTCAATGTTAACATTCTGAGCATTTGAAGTCTTAATTTAACAAGTGAAAATAATCTGAACTATATTTTGTATATTTTAAATATTTTAAATCCCTCTCTTATAACTTTAAATATTACACGTAGACATCCTGAGGCAATGTATTAGACATTTATTAAATTTACATATTTTTGTTGGTTATTTTATTTATTTACATTTCAACTTTTTCCTACACAAATACCCTATCCCATCCGTCCTTCTCCCTGCTTCTATGAGTGGACTCCCCCACCTACTCACCCACTTTCACCACACCTCCCTAGCATTTTCCTATGCTGTAGCATTGAGCCTAAACTGAACCAAAACTTACATATCTTAAAACACTTCTAATTCACTTACAACTTACTTAAACTTTCATATTCCCAGACAATATATAAAGTTTACACTTTTTTCTATCCAATCCTTTATCAAGAGACACAGCTTGTTGCTTAGGAAGGGCAGTCATTGTAAAGTAAGTTTCTTTAAATAAAGGAAGATTAAGTATTATAATGAATTTGTTTTGAGAGTTTATCTTATTTTATATTTTAGTTCCAAGAGAAGTTGTGTCTTGATTGATATAGTACTAGCTCAAGAAAAGTGAGTCATGATGCCTGCTTTTTCCATAGAAAGAAAATTGATAAGTCAATTGAAATCTTAGAGTTGGAGTTGTTATACTTGTTGCTGTTAAACTAGCAAATGTATCATTAGCCCATTTGTCAATGTCTTCAGAGATCTAATAAAGATATATTTCATCTGAGTAAGCAGGAAGTGAAAACCAAGCAGCTCCCGAATATAAAAACAAAAGTCACTTAGTGGATAATATGTTCTAGCATGATAGTCTCAGTTTTACTGAGAACAGATGTACCACATTATCATCAGTCTTTGACTGACAGGCCCATAAGATTCAACAGACTTTCATGTCAGGTAGAAATTTGAGAGACCAGCCTACCTTGTCTAAGTAAAGCAGGGCAAACACATTCTCACTAGCCTGCTTTTTCACAGTTTGGACAGGGTCATGAGTTTAGACAAGGCAATGGGCAGTTTATCACCTAGTGGTCAGCTATGCCACATTTTAAGAAAGCTGCAGGTGGAGTAGACCTGTGCTCCATCATCTTCTTTGGAGGGATCTTAGGGGTAAGGCTAAGATCTGGTGCTTTTTTCTATCATAGGAAACTTTTCTATTAAATATTTTGAATGCAGTATTCTGTAGATATCAGAAAAATCTGTGGACCATGTATCTATTAAGTATATCTAAACTAAAATTAAAACTTTCTTATTACTTCTCAATCATTTTAAATATAACTTTGAAAACGTACAGGAGGATAAATTAAGTTTATTCATTTAATCAATTATACTCTGAGGATAAATACTCTGAACCTGAATAAAACTTAGTAATTCATAATAAAATATAGCCTACTTATCAACCATATGTTTTACTTATCAAAATTTTAGAAGCCTTGTGTTAAACAGGTATCAAAGTCATAAATATTTAGGTATAAATGTCTACAGCAACTTTTGTTAAAGTCAACAGTCCTTTACAACCTTAATTTTCTATCATCCTATAGACAATATAAACCAGACCTTTTTTGCTATATTTGTAGCAAATATAACATTAATTTCTGATCATCATATAAAAACCTACAGCAATCAAAAATATTTTTTTGGAGACATGATACTACTTTAGTCTAAAAGAAGACACAATGTTACAGATGATTAGGACTAAGAAGATTTACAATTTGTCTATGTAAAATTGTCATGTGAAGATCCCAGTTAATTTACATGGTATTTAAACTTTAAGCTTAGTAAAGATAGCTGTCAGTAACATTGCTGCTTACTTATTAATGAGGACATAAACCAAGATGGTGGGAGAACTATATGTTTATTATTTCAAAAAAATCTGTATTCCTAGTACATCTACATTTTGAAATAAAAAATGAGTTTTAGTTATATGTACAAATACACACAGAGTAGAATACAGTTTACACACACATACACATACACACACACACACATGTACACACAGTTTTGAATAAAAATTTTCTAAATGCATACATACATATACACACAAAATACATTGTAAACAATTCTTGAAACATAGAATGTGTTTAATATTACCTTATACAGATTTTTGTATATATATATATATATATATATATATATATATATATATATACACACACACACACATATAAAGTATAAACATTAAGTTAGAGTTTTAAAGCCAATTTTGGAAATTAGCCCTCTATCAGATGTGGTGTTAGTGAAGAGTTTTTCCAAATTTGTAGGTTGACGATTTGTCTTATTGACTATGTCCTTTGCCTTACAGAAGCTTTCCAGTCAGTCCCACTGGGGAGGTAGAAGAAAGCAATCACAAGTGGGGAGGGAGGGTGGGAGCTGGGAGGGAAAATGTACAGGGATTGTTGGAGAGGGGAAACTGATCTGGTAGTGGGTGAGGGAAAAGGCCTGAAGCCCTGAGAGCAAGCAGAAAGAATGGAAACAGGCAACCTTGGGAGATAGGATGTGGGGTGATCCTTTAGAATGCAATAGAGACGTGGGAGGTGAGAGATTCTCAGGACTCAAAGAACCTTCCCTTAAATGAAGTGACTGATGATAGGGAGAAGAAACTTATAGAGCCCAACTCCAGTAGGAAGACAGGGCATCAACTGAGGGAGGGGGTTGCCATTTCACATTCAAAACTCTGACCCATAATTTGAAAGAACTACAGGGATGGAAATGGGAAGGGTCTTGAGGAAAAGAAGGTCCAGCAACAGGCCCAAAGTGGGATCCAGCTCAGGTGGAGTTCCCAAAGCCTCACACTATTATTGAGGCTATGGATCAGTCACAAAAATGGACCTATCATGACTGCCCTCGGGAATACCCAATAAGCACCTGACAGAGTCAGATGCAAATATTTGCACCCAATCAACGAACAGAAGCTGCTGACCCCTGTGGTTGAATTAGAGAAAGGATGAAAGAAGCTGATGAGGAGAGTGACCCTGAAAGAGGACCAGCAATCTCAATTAATCTGGACCCCCAAGATCTCTCAAACACTCAACCACCAAAAGGGCAGCATATCCTAGCTGATATAAGCCATCAACACATATATAGCAGAGGTCTGCCTGGTCTGTGTTCTATCAGAGATGATGCACCTAAACTTCAAAAGACTGGAGGCACCAGGGACCTTAGAGATCAGGTTGGGGTTGGGAACAGCCTCATGGAGACATGGGGTGGGTAGGATGTTTGGGATTTGGAACAGTCAGAGAGTGGATGGGGGAGGGAATAAAACCTTGAGTGTAAATAAGTAAATAAGAAAAAAAAATCTCCCAACCAAAAAAGTCCAGGATCAGGTGGGTTTAGTGCTGAATTCTATCAGACCTTCAAAGAAGACCTAATACCAATACACTTCAAGCTATTCCACAAAATAGAAACAGAAGGAACAGTACTTAGTTTATTCTATGAAGTCAAAGTTAAACTGATACCAAAACCACACAAAGACCCAACAAGGAAAGAGAAGTTCAATGCAATTTCTCTAATGAATATCAATGCAAAAATACTCAAAATAATTCTTGCAAACCCAATCCAAGAACCTATCATAATGATCATTCAGCATGATAAAGTAGGCTTCATCTCAGAGATTCAGGAATAGTTCAATATATGAAATCCATATATAACCTACTATATAAACTAACTCAAGGGAAAAAATCTATATGAACATTTCATTAGATGCTGTAAAAGCATTTAACAAAATTAACATAGCTTCATGTTCAAAGTCTTGGAAATATTAGAAATTTAAGGCTCATAACTAGACATAGTATAAGCAATATACAGCAAACCAGTAGCCAACATCAAAGTAAATGGAGAGAAACTAGAAGCAATCCCACCTAAATCAGGGACTAGACAAGGCTGCCTACTCTCTCCCTATCGATTCAATATAGTACTTGAAGTTCTAGCTAGAGAAATTAAGCAACAAAAGGAGGTCAAATGGATACAAATTGAAAAGGAAGAAGTCAAAATATCCCTATTTGCAGATGATATAATAGTATACTCAAGTAACCCCAAAAATTCTACAAGATAACTACTTCAGCAAAGTAGCTAGATATAAAATTAACTCAAACCAATCAGTAGCCTTCCTCTACTCAAAGTATAAATGTGCTGAGAAAGAAATTAGGGAAATGACACCCTTCACAAAAGTCACAAACAATATAAAATATCTAGATATGATTCTAACTAAACAAGTGAAAGATCTGTAGGACAAAAAACTTCAAGTCTCTGAAGAAAGAAGTAGAAGACCTCAGAAGATGGAAATATCTCTCATGCTCATGGATTGGCAGGGTTAATATAGTAAAAATGGCCATCATGCTGAAAGCAATCTACAATGAAAGCATCATGCAATGAAATCTCCATCAAAATTCCAAATCAATTTTTAATAGAATTATAAAGAGGAATTCACAAATTCATTTGGAATAACAAAAAACACAGGATTCCAAAAGCTATTCTCAACAGCAAAAGATCATCTGGGGTAATCAACATCCGTGACCTCAAGCTAAACTACACAGCAATGGTGATAAAAACTGCATGATATTGGTACAGTAACAGGTATGCTGATCAATGGAATAGAATTGAGGACCCAGAAATGTACCCACTTTTCCTTCTTAATACTGGCATTTTTGTTTGTTTTGAACCTATATAGTATGATTTGTGTGAGTCTCTGGGAGTTTTAATATGTTTCAATAATATTTTGTATAAAAAAGTATTTTCCCCTTGGAGGTGTCTAACATCTCTGCCTCTTAAAATTTCTTTTCTTCCTTCATATATGTTTTTGATGCTTGAAGACAAGGTTTGTGATATAGACATCCTATTAGGATCAAGTGATACAAAGTATCACTTATTATTCACATAGAACTAATTTCAATATATGACCCAGAGTTCCTTATGTTCTTTAGATTGTGGATGAAGAATCACCTCTAATGAGGGTTGAGTGGTACACTTGTCTAGAATTATCACAGTATTGCATCATGACTCATTTTATTTTTATATACCTTTTGCTGAACGAAAGAGGTAGGGTTCTCCATAGGCCTGTGATCTATGTATGTTCATGTATTTTGTCACTTTCACAATTGAATGTATGGTTTCCTTATTCTGAAACACATTCCATATCCACTAAAAATGGTAGTCCATAATTGCTATAAAATTTCTGCCAATATGATACCAGTATATCTTAAGAAAGCCACTATTATATGTTACATTGTTTATAGCAAGAGATACGGAGGATTTCATTTCTCATTCAGCTTTCCTTTAAGTCCCTTGTATGTTGTCAGTAGTTATGGAAATTCCATTTGGAAACCAGATTTTTGCTGCTCAATGACATATGTAAAACGTATCTCTGGTACTACTTCCTTACCATCAAATTGTTGGGATTTAACCACAACTTTGAAAATGGTCTATGGTGTTGAATGGAGAACTATAGACTCCATTAGACCAATGACTCAACAAAATAACCCAATAGTAGTAGTGTAAATTTTACTTCCTCGGGCTGGCATTCATTTCTCTATAATTTTATTGTGATTATACTTAAATTCCATATGTGTGTATGTGTAAAATTTAATTGAATTATTTGAGAATTTTAGAAATGAATACTGTGATTATACTACTTCCTGTCTATTTTCTCCTGACTCCAGTACATATCAAATATGCTCCATTCATTCTCTAATTGATTAAAAAAATTTACTAATTAGTTGTATATTCTATATACATATGAATATTTACATAGCTATGCCATTCTGTTTAAATTAGGTGTTTATCCTAAGTATGTGTTGAGTGTTGACCTCTTAGTATTGAATAGCCTATATGTGCCCTTGTTTCTGGGAAATACTGACTTTCCCTTATTTACTAGCCATTAGTTCACTGTAGCTTTTTGGGTAAGTATGAGGTCTTGGGAGATATTCCCATTTTCATGACACTTTATCATGTCATTGTGCTAACCTATTAAAGGTGTTCATGTTGCTGAAATTTCATGGCTGCAGCTAACATACCCTTACCTTCCAGCAGATATTCTATTTCTCGAGCTCGTTTAACTTCTCTATTGTCATTTTGCACAGATCTTTGAGTCTTTGGACTATGGTGAAAATTTTAAACTCATCAAATTGTGTTGGCACACATTACATTCAGTTGCTATTTGCATTTTGGCCAGTTATGTTTTCTGTTTAATTTAAAACAGTTATTGCTGAGAGGTAGAGCTAAACTTAACTGTAGATATAACGAGAAATAATTATAATACAAAACCATTATGTTTCAGGAAAGTGACAGGGGTAGCTTCCACCCTAGAGACCATGATCTCTCCAGTCAAAAGTAGTTGGCTATATTTTAGTTATAAGGAATAAATGTTCTTCCTGGTCATGATGTATGTCTTCAATTATCCCCAAAGATATCTTTAAAATGTCAGATGTGACTTTAAGCCTTGTGTCTATTAATTCATTGATAAGAGCTAAAATTTGGCAATCAATATATGAGATAATTGGAAAAATCATGAAGTTTACATAGAAAATGTGTGTTGCCACCAGCTGTTACAGTAACATCATCTCCTAAGATATATTTAAAATGTCAGGTGTTGCTTTAAGACTTGACACCATTAATTCCTTGATAAGGGCTAAGATTTGGCGATCATTAATATATGAGATAATTTGTAAAATCATGAAGTTTACATAGATAATTTGTGCTGCCACTAGCTGTTATATCTACATTAACATATCATGGTGAAAATGAGAAGGATATATACATATCTGAAAAACAATATTGTAAGAAATTATTATGAATCTTACTAGAAAACTATGGGGGTCTTGACTGAAGCCTTAAATGAAATATGTGAGATGCCTCTGTGTTCCTTTTGTTCCATTACTCTTGTGGGGATAATAAGTTGGCAGCACAGGCACTTGCTTGATAACTGTTTAATCTCTAGTTGTAGAAGCTCAATGGATTTGTACAACACAAAGCCAGATACTAGCCAAGTTCCTGACAGTAACAAACATAAGGAAAGTTGGATATGACATTTTGATTGTGAGATTTTAAGTGTGCCTGCCTCCTTATAAGTTAATACTTACACTTTTGTGCAACAAATCCAGTGACTGCAAATTTGACAATAATGATATTACTACTGTTATTTTTCTCTGGGATGATAGTTCTCTTTTCTGTCCCATCATGCACTGGGCATTTACATTTTTATTTCACTTTCTAGGTGCTGTTTGATAAACCTGACAATAATTTAACAATAAATAACATATAGGTGCATGAGATGAACTATTGCCCTATTTTTTAACCACTTGCTTAAATATTATGAAATGGAGAAAATGGTCAAAAAGAACACTTGCTCAACAGATTTTTTTGAATTATTCCTTTTCCACCCATGAGATGACATTAGAAATCATTTAAGGTTACTAGAATTGAATCAACAAATAATTTTCAGTATATCTCCCTCAAGCAACATAGTTGAATATCAGGTATAACTTCAACCACTCAATCATGAAGATTCAGGAGAATCAGAGTCAAATGCTGAGGCCCTATGTGAAGTATTGGTATACTGTGAGTTCCTGGGTAATTCTCTAAAATAGTCTTCCCATGATAAGGAGTGTTTTGTGCTGTCTAGTTTCACTTCATTCCTGTTCTGCACTCTACTTTTCCAACTTAGACAGCTCCCATTAGCAATTTCTACTGTGGTCTATATAGTTATGGTTTATCCATCAAAGAGAAAATTCTGTTAGACAAATGATAAATAGTATTCTAGCTAATGTTTATATGGCAATCCATAAATTAATCTAGCATGATGATTTTTGAAACTATCATCTTTTGTCCCAAATTAAACAGCCTTTTATACTACACCTTAAGACACCTCCTTATTGAAGTTCCTACCTCTCTGGGACATCATTTTCTATGAGTGTTAGTTCATCCCTGTTGAATATTTCACCTCATGGCTCTGTAGAAAAACATGAAAGAATGTATAGATTTGCAAGGTGCCACTTTCTTTGAAACCTAGGTGGTCATATGGAAGTAATAGTGGATCAAATGTAGCCAATTGTGTATGTAATATATTGATTGCTGACTAAATTGTAAAGGAGCAGTAACCTGCATGCAACTAATTTCTGTTGGCTTGTCCTACATATAATACAATGATAAAGGCTGTATTGTCAAAGAGATAGCATTTCTCTCCTAGAGAGACCAACAAGCTTCTCAGCATGGAAGCTAGAGTTGTGTTGAGCCCCAGTTGTGATCTTTTAAAGAAGGACTAAACATCCTAGTTATTTGTGTCTTCTAATTCTAATTGTTTCACTGGGAATTCTGCAACAAATTCAACAAAGATTTACACTATAAGCTAGACTTTGATAGATACAGCTTCATAGTGAGATTTAAGAGGATACATTTTCCAAATTAGGGAATACATGTGGGTGGCTAGCTTTAAGAATGTAAGCTAATAGCTTTTAGCAAGAGAAAGGGGATAGGAGTGAGGAGCAAGCCTGCTGTAGTCATGTTTGTCATGCTGGTTAGGATCTCTCACTATCCCTTTGATCTTAGAGAATAGGGGACTCCGTGAAATCCTGTATATTTTAAAAACATCCACATGAGAAAGGTCTTGCATAAAGATCAAGAAGAAGAGGCACAACAGAGCACTACAGTAAGTGTGCAGACTCTCAGTCCAGTGAGGACCATAAACAGGTTAAAAGTTAGCAAGGGCATGATTCATGAAACATACGAAGATAACATAGATGTGAGGGTGCAGTAACCAAGGAAACTGTCAGAAGAGGTCAGGCCAGAAAAAAACTTCATTGATATGCTCATAACCATGCTTAAAGAAAACAATTTATTTATATAAAATGTCTCTTTAAAGTCTATGGCTATGCATGAGTAATTGATACATGTCAAGTTTAAAAAGTTAGGAAACAAAGGCAACTGCTGCAGCTAGAAAGAAAGCCCTCTTATTTGCCTCTACTGGGTTGTGACTAAGGGAAAACAAGAAGGAATTGGACAAGACATGGAAAGAATTGCTTCAGAGAATTATTGCCCTAGAGTTATGAACACCCAACACATATTTGAAAGGATGGAAAGAAGTACTGAGAAAAATGAAGCTCTCTTCCTGAGAACACATACACACAGGTGTGCAAAATATGGCTTGAGAATTATTTAAGGGGTTCACAAATTTGATGAGATGCTTTTATGGACTCCAAACTAAATATTTATGCCTTACAGGATGAAAGGGCAAGCTAAATTGCTAGCTGCAAAACAATTGACACACACACTTATAAGAATATAGTGACACACACACATATACAAATAAACATACATACACATGAACACATGAATACATACATATATATATATATTATACATATATAATATGCCACAATCTTGTGATCATAAATACCAGATTAGAATTTTTGGAAACATAAAAAAGCTGGAGGAACAATGACACATCTCATCTTCATCAGGGTTATTATTACTATGATGAAACATCATGACCAAAGCATCTTAAGGAAGAAAGGGTTATATTTTATATATCACTGTTTATTATTGAAGGAAAAGGTCAGGACAGAAACTCAAGCAGGGCTGGAACCTCAAAGGCAATAGCTGATGCAGAATCCATTGGAAGGAAGCACTTTACTGGCTTTCTCCACATGGAATTCTCAGTCTGCTTTCTTTTTATAGTATCCAGGACTACCAGCCCAGGTGTGTCAACACACACAATGAGCTACACCAATTGCAAGTCAATCAATAATTTAAAAAATTCCCTACAGGTTTGTTTATAGCCCAACTATGCAGGCAATTTCTCAGTTGAGGTTTCCTTCTTTTAGATGACTCTAGCTTGTGTCATGTTGTTATAAAACTATACAGCATTCTTCCAATGGTCTTCTTGGCTTGATGTGGTGCTATAAATCTTTAATCTTAATGCTCTGGATGTAGAGATAGACAAATATCTGTGAGTTCCAGGCCAGTCTGATTTACTTAGTGATTTCCTGAACATGAGGGTTGCATAAAGAGATCTTGTGTCAAATAAAAACAAATAAAAATGGATTACTAATAGTTTCATTAGTTGAGATAATCTCCTGTAAGAATCACACCTCAATTAAAACAAACAAGCAAAAAACAGCAACAACAAAAAACGGGAGATGGCAAATGAGCTGAGGCAGAAAATAGGAGATGAGACACTGACTGGATGAGAGAGGATTCTGGAAAAAATAATTAACCAGTGTAGATACTGATGAAGAGGTAGAACCATAAAAGGTGAGGCAGAAGGTACAATAGGGCTGGAAGGCAGGCCACTTAGGAACACTGTTACAGATGACTATAGAAAGACTTGATTTCTTGTTTGGAACTGGGTACATTGTCTGTAAATCATAGAAATCCTCAAACTATTAATGATGCTATGTTGTTCTTGCAGAGAGGAGCTTAAAATAGAAGCATTTTGAGATGCTTTACACAGCAGGTAACTGAGACAGATGCAGATATCCACAGGCAAACATAAGACAGAGGTATGTGGAAGTGTTAGAGGAAGAATTGAAGGTCCCAAAGGGGTTGACAACCCCCAAAATATCAACTACCCTGAACAACGGGGAGCTCCCAGAGACTGAGCCACTAATCAATGAGCATACAGGGGCTGGCCTCAGTCACATATCTGGCCTCAGAGGAATAGGATCTGTCTAATCCTGCAGAGACTTGATGCACCAGAGTAGAGTGACAGGGACAAAGCTGAATCTCAGAGACCAATGGGAAAGAGAGGAGGTGAGGACCTCTGAGAAAAGTCCTTGGAGTGGTCAATATTTGGGATGTAGATAAGTAAATAAACAAATAAATAAATTTGATCAATAATGTTGAATGGCATGAAAAATATCTAGAGCAAATGTATCACAAATCTTGTGGAAATATCTAAGTACCATCAAATTTACCTTAATGGACATTTACTCCATAAGTCAGAACCCTTAACTGAAGGTGGTTGGGTAGAGAAGAACCAGAAAATAGATAGGCCACAGTCCTAGTTATTATATACTTGTAGAACTGTGCCTTACTCAGTCTTCCTCAGTTCATGGAATTTACATTATGATGTGTTGAAAAGCAAACACACAATGTAAAAACAAACAAAAATAGGGATGAAGAGTGAAGAACATCATCATCACCACCATCACTGCCACCACCACCACCAACAACAGCAACAAGAAACCAAGTGAGCAAAACAAAAGCTGAATGAAAGGAAGAAAATGAGAGATATATCACTATGAGGGTTGTGTTGGAAAGTACATGAACCATGAGGTCCACAGTAGGATGAGGGATATTGTAGAAAGGAGTAAATAATTCTATAAACATGTGTTATTCTTTTAATAACAATTGAATAATTGTATACCTTATTATTGAAAGCATATATTACTTCAAACTATAATAAATTTTCTGCCATTAACATTAAGGAAGCCTATGTAATGCAAAGTGAAAAACATGGTACACATTTTAACCTGTTAATACAAATTATTGCTACACAAAGTAAACAAAGTTTTGGATATTTGTAAAGTATACACAGTGCAGGTATGTACTTTGTCAGAAGGTTGGTTTGTTAGTGACATGGGGGACATAGTGACAGAGTCTTCTATGTTGCATTTATTCTGCCACATATGTGTTGCACAGGGGAAAAGAATAAACACAGTCATATATCCTAAATTTTCACTTAAGTATAAAAGCTTTAAAGTTGAAACTCGAGAATAATTCTAAACTTAGGCATCAGAGGCTGGATGGAAGAAAGTTGAAGTAGTTGTTGGCATTTGATGAACTAAATGTAGAGGGAAAGTAGTTTTCAGGGAAGATTTGCATCAGAGAGTACTCCATACTCCTGTAGATCACTCTACATCTGAGCACACATGCCAATAATGCTAAATCAGTTCAGGGTATATTAAAAAGAGGTCAAATTAAGTGGCAATGGGATATTATTTATAGATATTATGGGTAATCCAAATGTATTTTATGTAGGGGTTTTATTTTTAACACATGATATAACATGAAAATTAAGTTAAATGTTTAGAAAATAATGATATCATAAAAACATTTCTTTAAGTTCTTATGTAGACAACATACCCATAAACACAATGTGCTTCCCTGCATTAAAAACACATACACGTGCGCGCACACACACACACACAGTAACACACACACATGCACACACACATACACACACACACAATTTAATTCACACACAAAGGAATGATTGTAGTATGTTTAGATTTTGGATATTTCTTTTTTTAAACTAAACTGCTCTACATATTTCTTTACCAATATTTTAATCTAATACATGATGTATTATGTGGTAAATAGCTTGATGAAACTTGACATGAGTATGGATTTTGATCATTCAGATGCTTTGGTTGTAAGTTGTAATGTGCATAAATATATGAACTAGTGTGACACATTTCCATATATGCATGATGCTTCAAGATACTCACACAGAAAAATTACAAAGGTTCAGCACTGGAGTGCATTTGATAGTGCATGATTACAAACAGACACAATGGAGGCTTTATTATAGGTACAATTAAGCAAATATAGGCTCAATGCTGCAGGAAATATTTTAAAAAGGTGGCCACTGTCTCCCAGTTCTGCCACTATGTTCCAGTCCAGGAGTCTGATACCTGCTGGACACCTCAGTGGCCCCAGCCAGGGGCCCAGGAGACTTTGGCATGTCTGCTGCCTCTGCTGGCCAGCTCTGTGGTCTCCATAACTCTAGGCGTGGTATCTGGGCCATCTCTGCCAAGCCAGTGCTTGGCTTAACCACAGACAATAACTGCTGTCCTCTCTGTAGATATCACAATACCCTGTCCCCAGTAGAAGTAAGACTCTTAATGCTTAAAGTTAATCAAACAGATTTATATATCAGCAAATACTCAAATCACAAGCTGCCCACCCTATTTAGAAGTTTGTCCCAATATTTCTAACCTCTAGATTTCATATCTACCAATTTTGTTGATGCCACTCTGGTCCATGTTCACAGCCATTTCGCCTCCCACCTCTCTCCTGCATCTCTCTGCTACCCTTAGCTCTGCCTCCCTTTTCCTTGTCAAATCATAGGCCTCCTGCTGCAAATAGATTGGACAGGGAAATTTCTGCCACAGCTCAAAGGAATAGGAATTAACGGACAGTTTTCTCTGTTTTTAATTAGAGCCAGAAACCAAAGAATAACTACCTAACATTTTTATCTTTGCTTTCTATTTTATCTTTATTTTTATTCCTAATACAACATACAGTGAGGGGGGAGAATAGATGGAGGAGCTTGATGGAAGTATTTCTCTTGTAATCACAGGCTTTTGTCATTATCATTTCTGAGATCTTTCTCCTGATTGGTCTCAAAACTTTTCTCTATTTTCCTACATATACTCAGCCTGTCTGAGCCAGTAACAGTTATATAAATCTATTCACATAAAAAAAATTCCAGTAATGCTCTGGTTGATGTCTAGCTCTCAGCTCATTCCAAGTTCTTCCTAGAGATTGACTACAAGCTGTTTCTTGGAGAAGGAGAGCTCTGGAAACCTGAAGATGAAAATGATAAGAGAAACTCAGCTTGGTCAGGTAACTTGTTATGATTCTTCACATACTCTGAATGAAACTGCTTCTGTTTGGTGTGCAAGGTATTTTTTATTGCTTCTGGTCATTGCTTCAATTTTATGATCCATCATTCAGGACTCAGCCTTAGAGTTCTGCTTCATCTGCAAGAATAGTGTATTTTGTCAACCTTCAGTATGTGACAGATACATGAGACCTGTTGCTAGCTAATTTACTTTGGTGGATCAGATCTGTAAAGGAGTTTTATATCCGTACAGCAGTTCTCACTTCCCACCATGAGACTTTCTTGAACATTTTCTGACATCACCTTCCTAGTATTTCACTGCCCTCTAAGATTATAAATACTTACATATCTGCCTACTTCATTTTTTAAGGATAGTCCAAACAAAGAATTTGCATATTCTCCAATTAAAAAGCTTAACATAACAAAATTTCTTTTCTTTTTTTTTTTTTTTTTTTATTTTTTTTTTTTTTGTTTTTTTTTTTGTTTTTTTTTTTTTAATTTTTTATTGGATGTTTTATTTACATTTCATATGTTGTCCCCTTACCCCATCCCCCACCCACCCCCAGACCCCCCCTCACCCCACCCACCTCCTCCAGCGGCTGTGGGGATGTAACCTCTATCTACCCCCCCACTCCCACCTCCCCACCCTCAAAACTCCCACCCCCTGGGGCGTCCAGCCTTCATGAGGTCAAGGATCTCATCTTCCACCTGTGCCCAGCAGGGCCCTCCACTCTTATATATTCAGCTAAGGCCCTGGATCCCTCCATAAGTGCTCCCAGGCTGGTGGTTTAGACCCTGGGAGCTGTGGTTGGTTGTTATTGTTGCTCTCCTCATGGGGCCACAAATCCTTTCAGCTCCTTCAGTCTTCACTCTAACTCCTCCATTGAGAACCCCATGATCACTTCAATGGCTAGTTGTGAGCATCTGCCTCTGAATATGTCAGACTCTTGAAGACCTCTGAGGAGACATCCATATCAGGCTCTTATCAGCATGCACTTCCTGACTTCCACATCAGCATCTACCTTTGGTGACTGCACATGGGATGGATACTCAGGTGGAAAGGTCTTCAGACGGCCCCTCCTTCAGTTTTTGTCCCTCGCTTTGTCTCCATATTTGCTCCCTTGAGTATTTTGTTGCTCCTTCTAAGAAGGACCGAATCACCCCCACTTGGTCTTCCTTCTTTATGGACTTCATGTGGCCTGTGAGTTGCATCTTGGGCATTTTAAGGTTCTGGGCTAATATCCAATAATCAGTGAGTGAATACCATGTGTGTTCTTTTGTGATTGGCTTACCTCACTCAGTATGATAATTTCTAGTTCCATCCATTTACCTAGGAACCTCTCAAATTCATTGTTTTTTAATAGCTGAGTAATACTCCATTGTGTAAATATACCACATTTTTTTAATCCATTCCTCAGTTGAAGGACATCTGGGTTCTTTCCAGCTCCTGGCTATTATAAATAAGGCTGCTATGAACATAGTTGAGCATATGTCCTTATTATATGTTCGAGCACCTTCTGGGTATATGCCTAGGAGTGGTATAGCTGGATCCTCGGGTAATGCTATGTCCAATTTTCTGAGGAACCGCCACACTGATTTCCAAAGTGGTTGCACCATCTTGCAGTCCCACCAACAATGGAGGAGTGTTCCTCTTTCTCCACACCCTCGCCAGCATCTACTATCACCTGAGTTTTTAATCTTAGCCATTCTGACTGGTGTGAGATGGAATCTCAGGGTTGTTTTGATTTGCATTTCCCTGACAACTAAGGATGCCGAGCATTTCTTTAGGTGCTTCTCGGCCATTCGAGTTTCTTCTGTTGAAAATTCTTTGTTAAGCTCTATACCCCATTTTTTAATAGGGTAATTTGGTTGCCTGGAGTCTAATTTCTTGAGTTCTTTGTATATATTGGATATTAGCCCTCTATCAGATGAAGGATTGGTAAAGATCTTTTCCCAATTTGTTGGTTGTCGTTTTGTCCTATTGACAGTGTCCTTTGCCTTACAGAAACTTTGCAATTTTATGAAGTCCCATTTGTCAATTCTCGATCTTAGAGCATATGCCATTGGAGTTCTGTTCAGGAACTTTTCCCCTGTGCCCAAGTATTCGAGGCTTTTCCCCACCTTCTCTTCTATTAGTTTCAGTGTATCTGGTTTTATGTGGAGGTCCTTTATCCACTTAGATTTGAGCTTTGTACAAGGGGATAAGAATGGATCAATTTTCATTCTTCTACATGTTGTCCTCCAGTTGAACCAGCACCATTTGTTGAAAATGCTGTCCTTTTTCCACTGGACAGTTTTAGCTCCTTTGTCAAAGATCAAGTGACCATAGGAGTGTGGGTTCATTTCTGGGTCTTCAATTCTATTCCATTGATCTTCCTGCCTGTCTCTGTACCAATACCAGGTAGTTTTTATCACTATTGCTCTGTAGTACAGCTTGAGGTCAGGGATGGTGATTCCTCCCGAAGTTCTTTTATTGTTGAGAATAGTTTTCGCTATCCTAGGTTTTTTGTTATTCCATATGAATTTGAGAATTTCCTTTTCTAACTCTGTGAAGAATTGAGTTGGGATTTTAATGGGGATTGCATTGAATCTGTAGATTGCTTTTGGCAAGATGGCCATTTTTATTATATTAATCCTGCCAATCCATGAGCATGGGAGATCTTTCCATCTTCTGAGATCTTCTTCAATTTCTTTCTTCAGAGACTTGAAGTTCTTGTCATACAGGTCTTTCACTTGCTTGGTTAGATTCACACCAAGGTATTTTATATTATTTGCAACTATTGTGAAGGGTGTCATTTCCCTAATTTCTTTTTCAGTCTGTTTATCTTTCATGTAGAGGAAGGCTACTGATTTGTTTGAGTTGATTTTATAACCAGCCACTTTGCTGAAGTTGTTTATCAGGTTTAGGAGTTCTCTGGTGGAAGTTTGGGGGTCACTTAAGTATACTATCATATCATCTGCAAATAGTGATATTTTGACTTCTTCCTTTCCTATTTGTATCCCTTTGACTTCTTTTTGTTGTCTAATTGCTCTGGCTAAGACTTCCAGTACTATATTGAATAGGTAGGGGGAGAGTGGGCAGCCTTGTCTAGTCCCTGATCTTAGTGGGATTGCTTCAAGTTTCTCTCCATTTAGCTTGATGTTGGCTACTGGTTTGCTGTAAATTGCTTTTACTATGTTTAGGTAGGGGCCTTGAATTCCTGATCTTTCCAAGACTTTTATCATGAAGGGATGTTGAATTTTGTCAAATGCTTTCTCAGCATCTAGTGAGATAATCATATGGTTTTTTTCTTTAAGTTTGTTTATATAGTGGATTACATTGATGGATTTCCGAATATTGAACCATCCCTGCATTCCTGGGATAAAACCTACTTGATCATGATGGATGATTGTTTTGATGTGGTCTTGGATTCGGTTTGCTAGAATTTTATTGAGTATTTTTGCATCGATGTTCATAAGGGAGATTGGTCTGAAGTTCTCTTTCTTTGTTGGGTCCTTGTGGGGTTTGGGAATGAGTGTAATTGTAGCTTCATAGAACGAATTGGGTAGTGTTCCTTCTGTCTCTATTTTGTGGAATAGTTTGAAGAGAATTGGTATTAGGTCTTCCTTGAAGGTCTGATAGAATTCAGCACTAAAACCATCTGGTCCTGGGCTTTTTTTAGTGGGGAGACTTTTAATGACTGCTGCTATTTCCTGAGGGGTTATGGGACTATTTAGATGGTTTATCTGCTCCTGGTTTAATTTTGGTACCTGGTATCTGTCTAGGAAATTGTCCATTTCATCCAGGTTTTCCAGTTTTGTTGAGTATAGGCCTTTGTAGTAGGATCTGATGATTTTTTTAATTTCTTCCGTTTCTGTTGTTATGTCTCCCTTTTCAGTTCTGATTTTATTAATTTGGATACTCTCTCTGTGCCCTCTGGTTAATCTGGCTAACGGTTTATCTATCTTGTTGATTTTCTCAAAGAACCAACTCCTGGTTTTATTGATATTTTGTATTGTTCTTTCAGTTTCTATTTGGTTGATTTCAGCCCTGAGTTTGATTATTTCCTGCCTTCTACTCCTCCTGGGTGTATTTGCTTCTTTTTGTTCTAGGGCTTTTAGTTGTGCAGTCAACTTGTTAGTGTGTGCTCTTTCCAGTTTCTTTTTGTAGGCACTTAGAGCTATGAGTTTTCCTCTTAGCACTGCCTTCATGGAGTCCCACAAGTTTTGGTATGATGTGTCCTCATTTTCATTGAAATCTAAAAAGTCTTTAATTTCTTTCTTTATTTCTTCCTTGACCAAGTCATCATTGAGTAGAGAGTTGTTCAGTTTCCATGTGCACATGGGTTTTCCATTGGTTTTGTCATTATTAAAGACCAGTCTTATTCCATGGTGATCTGATAAGAGGCAAGGGATTATTTCAATCTTTTTGTATCTGTAGAGGCTTGTTTTGTGACCAATTATATGGTCTATTTTGGAGAAGGTACCATGAGGTGCTGAGAAAAAGGTATATTCTTTTGTTTTAGGATGAAATGTTCTATAGATGTCTGTTAAGTCCATTCGGTTCATAACTTCTGTTAATGTCAAAGTGTCTCGGTTTAGTTTCTGTTTCCATGATCTGTCCATTGCTGAGAGTGGGGTGTTGAAATCCCCCACTATTATTGTGTGAGGTGTAATGTGTGTTTTGAGCTTTAGTAAAGTTTCTTTTATGTATGTAGGTGCCCTTGCATTTGGGGCATAGATGTTCAGAATTGAGAGTTCACCTTGGTAGCTTTTTCCTTTGATGAGTATGAAGTGTCCTTCCTTATCTTTTTTGATTAATTTTGGATGGAAGTCGATTTTATTTGATATTAGAATGGCTACTCCAGCTTGTTTCTTGGGACCATTGGCTTGGAAAATTGTTTTCCACCCTTTTATTCTGAGGTAGTGTCTGTCTTTGTCACTGAGGTGCGTTTCTTGTATGCAGCAAAATTCTGGGTCTTGTTTGTGTATCCAGTCTGCTAGTCTGCGTCTTTTTATTGGGGAATTGAGACCATTGATGTTAAGAGATATTAAGGAAAAATGATTGTGGCTTCCTGTTATTTTTGTTATTAGAGGTAAAGTTATGTTTGTATAGTTATCTTCTTTTGGGGTTGTTGGAAGATTACTTCCTTGCTTTTTCTAGGTTGTAGTTTCCCTCCTTGTGTTGGCGTTTTCCATCCATTATCCTTTGAAGTGCTGGGTTTGTGGGAAGATATTGTGCAAATTTGGTTTTGTCATGGAATATCTTGGTTTCACCATCTATATTGATTGAGAGTTTTGCTGGGTATAGTAATCTGGGCTGGCAATTGTGTTCTCTTAGGGTCTGTATGATGTCCGTCCAGGCTCTTCTGGCTTTTATAGTCTCTGGTGAGAAGTCTGGTGTAATTCTTATAGGTCTGCCTTTATATGTTACTTGACCTTTTTCCCTTACTGCTTTTAGTATTTTTTCTTTGTTTTGTGCATCTGATGTTTTGATTATTATGTGACGGGAGGTATTTCTTTTCTGGTCTAGTCTATTTGGTGTTCTGTAGGCTTCTTGTATGTTTATGGGCATCTTGTTCTTTAGGTTAGGGAAATTTTCCTCAATGATTTTGTTGAAGATATTTACTGGCCCTTTAAGTTGGGAATCTTCATTCTCATCTATACCTATTATCCTTAGGTTTGGTCTTCTCATTGTGTCCTGGATTTCCTGGATGTTTTGAGTTAGGAGTTTTTTGCTTTTTTCATTTTCTTTGACAACTGTGTCAATATTTTCCACCGTATCTTCTGCATTTGAGATTCTCTCTTCTATCTCTTGTATTCGGTTGGTGATGCTTGCGTCTGTGACTCCTGATCTCTTTCTTAGGTTTTCTATCTCCATGGTTGTCTCCCTTTGAACTTTCTTTATTGTTTCTATTTCCAGTTTCAGATCCTGAATGTTTTTGTTTAATTCCTTCTTTGTGTTTTCTTGCATTTCTTTAAGGGATTTCTGTGATTCCTCTTTAAGGGCTTCTATCTGTTTACTTGTACTCTCCTGTATTTCTTTAAGGGAGTTACTTAATTCCTTCTTATAATCCTCTATCATCATCATGAGAAGTGATTTTAATTCTGAATCCTGCTTTTCAGGTGTGAAGGGGTGTTCAGGGCTTGCTATATTGGGAGAACTGGGCACTGATGATGCCAAGAAACTTTGGTTTCTGTTGCTTATGTTCTTGCGCTTGCCTTTCGCCATCTGGGTAACTCTAGTGGTACCTGCCCTCTCTGTGTAAGATTGGAATATGTATTTCCAGTTATCTTGCTTATTGCAGAGCTCCTCGGAGTCCAGAGGTCTCTGTGGTCTTATGCCCCTAATCTCCCGGGTGGAAGAACTCCTGGGACTCAGGCCACCTCTTGGATCTGGTAATCCTTCTGTTCTGAGTGCAGTGGCTCCTCGGCTGCTCTGAGTGCAGTGGGTTCTCGATGACTCAGGATTCAGTTTCAGCTGCTCTGAGTGCAGTGGCTCCAGCTGCTCTGAGTGCAGTGGGTCCCTGATGACTCAGAATTCAGTTTCAGCTGCTCTGAGTGTAGTGGCTCCAGCTGCTCTGAGTCCTGTGGCTCCTGGATGACTCAGGATTCAGTTTCTCCACAGGACAGGAGCAGACCGACTCTGTGTCTGCTCCAGTCCAAGGGACCAGGCAGGGGCCGAAGGGAAGTGGAATTCCGGAGGGGCGGGGTTTGGGTAGCTGCTGTGCCCAGGATGTCCCTGGCTCCCAGATGTATTTCTGGGGTTTAGGGAGTGAGATGGAGTTCTTACCAGCTGCTCTGAGTGCAGTGGC
>NW_021620036.1:952167-976777 GCF_004785775.1 Grammomys surdaster
TACTCTGTGTCTGCTCCAGTCCCAGGGACCAGGCAGGGGCCGAAGGGCCAAAATTTCTTTTCTTGCTTGCTTTTATTTCAGCCGCTAGCCAGTTTCTATGAATCATAGTATGTATGTTAGTTAAGTTGCATTGCTTTGTCTTAATTACTTGTATCACTGAACATTTTCTTCAGTTTTGTTTATTGGATATAATCCTGTGGTTCTCGTGTGTTCTGTGGTACTTTTATAAAATTCAAGATTTATACTTGTGTATAATCTAGGAGCCCTAGTTTCCTTTAATTTTATCTAAATATTGATATGTGGAAGAATCAATTGCTGCTAACATGTTGACTCTATCATGCTATGTCATACCTTGACTGTAATTGAAGCTTGTGTCTCCTTAGTTTTGAATTATTAATAGTTGTTAAGAATTGATAATGTTCATATCAAGTCTTTACCATTTTATCATCTCCATTTTCCTGGTAACTCTATACTTAAGTCTATGATTATGGCTCAGTAATTTGTCTTATTGTTCTGTCCAATCACTTCTGCTTTGTACTCACCCTAAAATCCAACAGATTTTCAACAGTGCTTTTCCAGAAACAGTGCTATGAAAGAAAGTGCTTCAGTGATTACAGCAAACCACTGTGCTGAGAAGATCGTGAGTCATTTATGTAACACAGTCTAAAGCTCAGAGACTCTTGAGAAAAGAAGGAGCTGGAAATGAAGGAAGAGATAGAGGAATAGAGTGAAGTGCTCTTCAGTCCTATATTCCAAGCCAAACAGCAGCCATTTTGTGCAATTATCAGTGCTATCTAGTAAATAGATATCCTAGTTGGGCTTACAGTTTGTTTATATTCACTCATTAAATGACAGAAAAATGCAAGAGATCCTCACTTTAGTATCCACATGCTCAGATAATTTATTTTTGGAAATTCTATACTTCCTGAAAGTAACCTTGTAAGAGGCTGGAAAAGACAGACCAAGAAAGAGTATGGGGGTTTTACTGTCTAGTGTAATGTATAAGAGAGCCATCATCCTTACTGAAAAATGATTTTCTGGGGAGAATTTTCTGAGCACAACATCCCAGAAAATAACCAAAAAAAAGATGAAAAATTCATTCTAAGTTTTTCCAATAAACTCACTAGTTACCTAAGAAGAACATTGGTACATTTCTATGTTGACTTGTAAGAATGTTTGATCGGGGATAAACATTGCTTGCACATCTACTTGGTGGAAATGAATTTTTAAAATTTACTTTCTTTTTTTTTGAAATTATAATACAGTTTTATTTCCCCATTCCACTTTCTCTCCCCTACCCACCCATATAATATTCTTAGCTCCTTTTCAAATATATTGCTTTTTTGTACATGGTTATATGTATATATGTACTTGTACATGTTTCTTCTTAGAGACATAAGTACAGCTACTTTAATTTGGATAATGTTATGTATGTATATTTTGGGTGATCATTTTGTGTTTGATAACCAATTGGTTGTTTTTCTTTATGAACAACTATATTTCCTTCTTCAGTATTATTTAAGTACTTGAAATATTTTTTAAAATCACCATTGTTGCCAGGAAGTAGTGGCACATGCCTTTAATCCAGCACTTGGGAGGCAGAGACAGGCAGATATCTGAGTTCAAGGCCAGTCTGGTCTACAGAGTGAGTTCCAGGACAGCCAGGGCTACACAGAGAAACACTGTCTCAAAAAAAACAAAACAACAAAAAATCAACATTGTTGGTGGATTTTTCTGGCATTGATAGATAATATAATCTTACAGCAAATGGCTTCATATCCTAGATTTTAACATTTTTCTTGTCCCTCTTCCACAATGAACTCTGAGATTTAGATACAGGAAATATTTTGTCAAACTGTTTGCTAACTGTGTTAAATACTATGCTTAGATTGTGAGGATTTTTCTGCATTAATTGTAAGATGATCTATGAGTCTTTTAAGAAGCATTTCCAGATCAGATAGGGAACTTTTATTTGAAGAGTATGTGATTATCTACACAATCACATCTATTTATTATAGGTATTTTTATGTAGAAACTTGATATTGTGATAAGATTACTACCTTTTGTTAATCTATATTTACTACCTTTTACTTTTCTAAAAAAGTCTATTTTCTCTCACCATTTACTCCATCTGATCACTTGAAACCTAGTATGCTCCATGAATTATAAAGATCTGGTAATGTTTGTATTCTTTTTATATTATACCAAGCCAGCCATAATCCCAGTATATGTAGAAACAAGATTCATGGAGCCCAAGACTTATCAAAGTGTCTACTTGTCTTTAATGAGCAGTTGAAGAAAATGAGTCAGGATTTTTCATGGAATCTTGCCCTGGGAGGCTATCCATATTCCATTATATGTGTGTGAACTGCTCCAAGAGTATTACTGTGAAAGAACTGACCCACCACTTTTCTTCCATGGGGTAGAGAGGGTGTGGGGATGATGCCCTTCCCCAGGACTCTCTTCCACTTCTGGTTGTTGGAAAAGCTGGCCCAGGTCATGAGAGTGGTAGATCTATCCCTGACCTTTGCTGTTTGCAGCACTTAGGACAGCCAAGTTTGCACATCATATGTTGGCATATGGTCACCATCATTTAGTGGTGGGGGGGGTAGACAGGTGAGTGTTGGCCCAGCCCACCTGTGTGACATGTAGTACCCTGTGTGTGGGTGTGATGTTCTTTTCTCCATGGTCACCTGAGGTCATCAAGAGATATTACCTTAGGGTCATGAAAGCAAGTGAACTGGCCCTCTTCCTCATTGTTTCCAGGACTTCGGAATGTAGTTCCTAAAATTCATCTTGTCAGCAGAGTAGAACTTTTAAAGGTAGAAAGAATATGAATTTTGGATGGAATAGCCATAACAACTATTGGAGAGCAATTCATTTCACAAAATGAAGTGAATTTGTCTAAACATACAATATTCACACATTTGTATTGAAAAAATATTTTAAGAATATTAATTTCAGGTGAAAAATAAAAAACATCCTACAGACATATGTGCAGGCCTAAAAAAATTTAGAGAAACACATAGAATTGCAAAAAATATGCATATATCTTAAGCATTTCTTTTTAAAATAAATACCTCTTAAATTATTTGTTTACCAATATGTCACTGAGAGATACTCTATGGTAACTGTATATAATTCTGAAGCACAGTGGGAATACAACATTTTGTGTGTATGTGAGAGAGAACACAGACCTATAATTATGCCTTAAGAAAAAAAAAACATTTCCTTATGAATCTAACCTAGATTTTCATGATGATGATGATGATGATGATGATGATGATGATAGTTATTATTATTAATCGTTTTTGCAGTTCAGTTGTCCTCCTCCTGGTCCATACTCTAACTGTTCCTCATTCCATACCTACTCCCCTGACTCCAAGAAGATGTCCCCAATGATCAACTCCCAACAGAATATACCTCTGAACTTCCTGTAGACTCAAGTCTCTTAAGGGTTAGGTGCTTCTTAACTCACTGAGACAAGACCAGGCAGTCCTCTGTGTCAGGAACCTCATATCAACTAGTATATGAACTTTAAACATTTCTTTATTTTCATTGGATATTTTATTTATTTACATTTCAGATACCATCCTCTTTCCCCATTTCCCCTCCCTAAAAAAACACTATCCCATCCCCATTCCTCTTTTTTACTTTTATACTGTTTTATTTACATGCAAGTATTAAGGTCAGAGTGCTTCTCAGCCTCTTCAGATTCCTCTCTTGTGAATTCTCTGTTTAGTTCTATACCCCAGTTTTGGATTGGGTTGTTTGGTGTTTTGGTGGTTAGCTTCTTGAGTTGTTTATATATTTTGGATACATAATCTCTATCAGATGTGGGGTAGTGAAGGTTTCCGTTTGTTTGTTTGTTTGTTTGTTTGTTCAATCAGTAGGTTGCCTACTGACTATGTCCTTTACCTTACAGAAGCTTTCCATTTTCATTAGGTCCTATTTATCAATTCTTGATATTAGTGTCTGAGACATTGGCATTGTTGCTTAGGAACATGCCTCTCTACACCCAACCATGCCAATGAGTTCAAGTCACTTTCTCACTTTCTTTTTAATTGGATTTAGTGTATCTGGTTTTATGGTGAGTTTCTTGATCTACTTAGACTTGAGCTTTGTGTAAGGTAAATATTATGGACCTATTTTTAATATTTTACCCAAAGATTGCCAGTTAGACCAACACCATTTATTGAAGATGCTTTCTTTTCTCAATTGTGTATTTTTGGCTTATTTGTCAAAGATCAAGTGTCAATAGGGGTGTGGTTTTATTTCTGGGTCTTCATTTCTACTCCATTGATTGACCTATCTGTCCTTATACCAATAGCATGCAGTTTTTGCTCTGAAGTACCTCTTGAGGTCAGAGATTGTCATTTCCTCCAGTAGTTCATATAATTTTAAGAATTCTTTTTGCTATCCTATTTTGTTTGTTTGTTTGTTCGTTTGTTCCATATGAAATTAAGAATTGCTCTTCCATATCAATGAAAAATTTTGTTGGAAATTTCATGGGGATTGCAGTGAATCTGTATATTGGTTTCGGTAGGATGGCCATTTTTACTGAGTTAATCCTACGAATACATGAGCATGGTAGATCTCTTCATTTTCCGAGGTCTTCAATTTCTTTCCTGAGAAACTTGAAATTCTTGTCATATTAATCTTTCACTTGTTTGATTAGAGCTGCCCCAAGATATTTTATTTTATTCATGACTATTATGAATGGTGTTGTTTCCTTAATTTATTTTCATTCCATTTATCATTTGTATAAAGGAAAGGTACTAATTTTTTGACTTAATTTTATATCCAGTAACTTTGCTGAAGTTGTTGATCAGCTGTAGAAGTTCTCTGGTAGAATTTTGGGGGTTGCTTATGTATACTATCATATCATCTGCAAATACTGAGACCTTGTCTTCTTCTTTGCCAAGTTTTATTCCCTTTATCTCCTTTTGTTGTCTTATTGCTCTGCATAGAATTTTGAGTAGTATATTAAATAGATATGTGCAGAGTGGTCATCCTTGTCTTGTATCAGAGTTTCGTGGGTTTGCTTCAAGTATCTCTCCATTTAATTTGTTAACAGTTCTTGCATTGCTGTATATTGATTTTATTAGGATAACTTATGGGCCTTGAGTTGCTGATTTCTCCAATACCTTGAACATAAAGCTGTATTGTATATTGTCAAATGATTTTTCAGCATCCAATGAGATAATCATGTGATTCCTTTCTTTGAGTTTCTACATATAGTGGATTATGTTGATGGATTTTTGTATATTGTACCAATGTTGTGTCCATGGGATGCAGCCTACTGGAACAAGTTGAAAGACTTTTTCATATGTTTTTGGTTTTGGTTTGCAAAAATTTTATTGAGTATTTTTACATTGATATTCATAAATGAAGTTGGTCTGACTTTCTCTTTTTCTTATTGGGTCTTTGTGTGGCTTAGGTATCAGAGCAACTGTGGCTTCATAGAATGAATTAAGTCATTTTCCTTCTATTTCTGTATATGGAAGAGTTTGAGATATATTGGTATTAGCTCTTATTTGAAGGTCTTGTAGAATTCTGCAGTAAAGCCATCTGGCCCTGGGCTTTTTTGGTTGGGAGGTTTCTAATGACTTCTAATTCCTTAAGGGATATGGGCCTGTTTAGATAGGTTGCCTTTTCTTGATTTAACTTTGGTACTCGGTATCTATCTAGAAATTAATCCATTTCATCTAGATTTCCTATTATGTTGAATATAGCCATTTGTAGGAGAATCTGATGATTTTTTGAATTTCCACAGTTTCTTTTGTTATGTCTACCTTTTCATTTCAACTTTGTTTGATTTGGATACTATCTCTGTGCCCTTTAGTTAGTTTGGCTAGGAGTCTATCTATCTTGTTGATTTTCTCAAAGAACCAGCTTTTGGTTTTGTTGATACTTTGTATTTTGTCTTTTTTTTTCTATGTAATTGATCTGGGTCCCACTTTGACTATTTCCTGACTTCTACTATTCTTGGGTATGCTTGATTCTTTTTGTTCTAGAGCTCTAAGTGTGCTGCTAAGTTTCTAGTGTATGATCTCTCCAATTTCTTTACCAGGTCACTTAGTGCTATGAATTTTCCTTTTAGCACTGCTTTCATTGTGTCTAATAAGATTGAGAGAATTTTCAGCGAATACCAGGAAATTTTTAGTTTCTTTCTTCCCTGAACAAGATATCAATGAGTAGAGAGTTGTTCAATTTATATGGATATGTGGGTTTTCTGTCATTTTTGTTATTATTGAATGCATGTGAATATTTCAATCTTTTTGTATCATTTGAGGCTTCTTGTGTGACCAAACATATGTTCAATTTTTGAGGTATGATGAGGTGCTAAGAATAATGTATTTTCTTTTGTTTAAGGATAAAATGTTCTATTGATGTCTGTTAAAACTATTTTAGTCATAACTTTTGTTATTTTTAATAAATAATAATAGCAATATATTATATATTTTATAATATATCAGTAATGATAATCTGATAAGTTTCTGTTTCAAAGACCTGTCTATTAGGGAAAGTGGGGTGTTGAAGTCTTCCATTATTATTGTGTGGGGTTCAATGTGTACTTTGTGCTTTAGGAAAGTTTCCTTTACGAAGATGGGTGTCTTAGCATTTGGGGAATAGATGTTCAGAAATTGAGATTTTTCTTGATGTATTTTCCCTTGGATGAACATAAGTGCCCATCCCCATCTTGTTTGAAAAATTTCAGTTGAAAGTCTATTTTATTGGATATTGGGATGGTATATTCTACTTGTTTCTTGGGACTATTTGTTTAGAACACTTTTTTTTCAGTCATTTACTTTGAAGTAGTGTCTGTCTTTCTTATTGAGGTGAGTTTCTTTTATGCACCAAAATGCTGGATCCTGTTTGTATATCCAGTCTTTTAGATTATGCCACTTTATTGGGGAATTGAGTCTGTTGATATTGAGAGATATTAAAGACAGATGATGGTTAGTTCCAGTTATGTTTGTTGTAGGTGGCCATATGGCCATGTTATTCTCTCCCTTACGCTTTGTTGTGAGATGTTTAATATCTTGTTTTTTCTTTGTTGTAGATACCTTCCTTGTGATGTAGTTTTCCTCCTAGTATCCTCTGTAGGGCTGGATGGGTAGAAAGGTATTGATGAAATTAGATATTGCCCTGGAATATATCAGTTTCTCCATCTATGCTAAGATTTTTTCAGGGTATATTGGCCTGGACTGGCATTTGTGTTCTCTTAAGATCTACATGGCCTCTGTATAGGCTCTTCTTGCTTTTATTGTCTCTGCTGAGAAGTCTGGTATAATTCTGATTGATCTGCCTGTATATACTACTTAGGCTTTTTCCCTTGCAACTTTTAATATGCTTTCTCTTTTCTGTGCATTTACTACTGTGATTATTACCTGAAAAGAAGAATTATTTTCTGATCAAATCTATTTGGTGTTCTATAAACTTCTTGTACATTTATTGCCATCACTTTCTTTTGATTGGGGAAGTTTTATTCTATGATTTTGTTGAAGACATTTTAAAGTTCTTTGAGCTGGCCATATTGTCTCTCCTCTACTCTTATTATTCTTACATTTGGTCTTTTCATTAGGTCTTGGATTTCCTGGGTGTTTTGGATTAGGAGTGTTTTATGATTTGAATTTTCTTTGACAGTTGTGTTAATATGTTTTAAGGTATCTTCTATATCTGAAATTCTTTCTTCTATCTCTTATATTCTGTTGGTGATCTATATATCTGTAATTCCTGACCTCTTTCCTAGATTTTCCATTTCATAGGGTTGCCTCCATTTATGCTTTCTTTATTGTTTCTAGTTTCATTTTTAGGGTTTGGACAGCTTTGTTCAGTTCCTTCACCCATTTGAATGTGTTGTTCTGTATTTCTTTAATGGCTTTATTTGTAACCTCTATAAAAACTTCTACCTGTTTACCTGTCTTTCTCTTTATTTCTTTCAGTGAGTCATTTGTTTCCTCTTTAAGGACTCTCTTATCCTCATGAGATAGGATTTTAGTCATTCTTCTGATTTTCAGGTGTGTCGGTATATCAAGGATATGCTGTGGTAGCACAACTGGGTTTTCATGGTATTCAAGTGTATTGGATTCTGTTGCTTATGGTCTTGTGCTTGCCTCTCACCACCTGGTTATCCCTGGTATTAGCTGATCTGTATGTCTCTGTCTGGACCCTGTCTTCTGTGTCTCTGAGTTGTTTCGGACCTCCTAGGAGGCCTGTAGTCCTTCCTGTAGAAGACTGCCTGTGAGTCCTTCAGACCCTGTGGTCTTCAGAGGAGCATGTACACCAGTGACCTGTTGCCCTGACTTCAGTAGCTCTTCTGGGAGGATTCAGACTGTGGGGACTTCAGGGGGGACAGACAAGCTGCTGATATGTTGCCCTTGCTGCCACAGATCTCCTGGAAGGCCTTCAGACTGTTGGATCGTCAGAGGAGCTATTCAGCTACTGCTCTCTGTATACCTAGTCTTCTGGAAGACCTTCAGATTACGATTTCTGTTGCCCTGTGTACAGCAGAACTCCAAGGTTTCTTTCAGACTGTTGGGTCAGTTGTCCTATATACAGAGAAACTACTGGGATGCCTTGAGACTGTTGTGTATTCAGTGGAGCAGACAGGCTGGTGGTCTGCCCCAGAAGAAGGAAAAGGCCAGAAGGGAAGTTAAATTCAGGGGCAGGTTGTTTAGGGGGTGAAGAGTCTGAGTCTGTTGGGCTCATTGGGATTCCCAGCTGCTTTTGCTCTTTGGAAGATTCACTTACCATTTTCTCTTCTTGCAGGAGAACTCCTGGGAGGCCTTCAGACTGTGTTGTCTTCAGAGGAGCAGATAAGCAGGTGATCTGTGCAAACAGAAGACACAGGCCAGAAGTAGAGTACAATTCAGGTGGTGGGGATGGGAGTGATGATTCTCTACTCTGCTGGGCTCCTCAGAGTGCGCAGCCACAGCAGCTTCAACATTTCCTTTTCTAAATCTGAAGCCCCTGTGTGTAGGATACTGAAATATTAAAAAATGTCTTACATAGTGGAATAATTTATAGATGTCATCATTGCACTTTGAGAAAATGACACAGGTCAGCAGCAAGCTTTACTTGGCAGCCAAGAGTTATAATTAAAAAGACACAGACAGAAATGTGTGCTTTATTAGAGACAACCAGGATCTAGATCAGTAGCCAGGTACATAATCAGTCTCCAGGCACCATTGTCTGTTTTTCGTATTAGTAATTGGAGCCATAGCTCAGGGTAAATTATATTTCACTGTCTTACCCTTTCCCTTTCAGTTCTTTTGCTGAAACACTCAGGGAGGAGACATGAATTAGCAGCATGGAGATTGTTGAACATTACTGCAGGATTGTTCATTTTAATCGTTGCCTTGAGATCTCTCTCCTGATTGGTTTTGAAACCATTTCCAATTTGAATGTATACAGTCCTCCAAACAGAGACAACCAAAGCAAATAAACATAACTCAAGGTTTTTATAGCCAAAATTCTGGCTATAGTTCAGCTGTCAACTGGGTATAGTCAAATCCTCATAATAAACTGTTCCAGAGAAGAAAGACTGCTATTTCTTCAGAAACCTGTGGCAGACAGATAAAATAAAAATGAGACAGATCTCATCATAAGAATGGAAATTCTGGAATTCCCCACACTCCTGCTATGGATGAGTCAGATGCTTCTGTTTTCTGTGCAAGAAATATGTTCCTGCCTCTGAAGCATCATTGCTGTCTCATTTTACAGTGTTTTCTGATTTGAAACAAGGATGAGTCAATTTAGGAGTTAATTTCTGATAGAGAATGATGTACTTCTCATTAATGTTTCTTGGAGAACTCACCATGAAGAATTGCTAAGGCAGAAACAGTTCTCATTTGACCACCTAAAATGTTCCGGATGATTTGCATTGCAAACTTTGGAAGAAAATATTACACATCATATCCAGTGCACTCTCCTCACAGTTGCTTTATGGAGATATGCATTTCAGTCCTGTTAGTCATTTGATAAGTTTTATCAAAATTATTTTATAGAATTATTTAAAAAATATTTTTCATACAAGGTGCCTGCATCTGCACCTACATCTACACCATGGGCCAAGCAGAATGCCAGCCATGATGACCACTACTCTGATGACAAGGAGCTTAGACAGGGACCTAGACCCAGATGCCCACCAGTCAGGTATCACTCAGACCCATGTGAGCAGACCACAGCTGAGATTACCCTTGACTAATGTGACATTGAAGGCAAGGCATAGCGCTCCTGAGATGACTCCTGAGATGACCTCAGACACCTAGAGTGTAGGCACTGTAACTCACCTGGGCAGTTCAGTAGAGCTAGCCCTGATGGTAGGCGTGCAAGGGAGTCAGAATTGAGGTCATGAGAATAGGAGAGCTGATTTTTCTCTGTGCTCCTTGCTCACAGTAGCATTGGATGATATAGTTCAGAAGAGTTGGCAGGATTCCCAGCTAAGATACTAACCAAGCCCAAATACAGGCCTTTGAGTGGGCTTCCTCCATCAATGAACTGCTGGGACATGTGACTAGGCTGGGCCTACTGATCTATAGTTGCAGGATTTCCATGACACAAGTCAAAACAGGATATCTGAGAAAACTCTCATTGAGGTTCCTAATTTGATTGTGTAGCATACTCAAGAGGACTTGAACCAGAGCAATGGTCCATTGCAAGCAAAGAAGAGTGGAAAAACCTAAGGGCTACACTGTGACATATTACAGTTTCCATAATGAGTACTTTTGATTTTATTTTGAAAGAAAGATTGAGAAGGCAGTGGATGGATACAAGGGGACAGGAAAATGAATGGCATTGATCATATAATAATAAATTTAAAAGATCCAAAAAGCATTTTAAAATTATTTTATATGTATTTTTATAGTAAATTATTTCTATTAATGCTAAATTGGTTTCTTTTACTAACCAGTAAACTCTTCTTAAAAGGTTTAGCAGAGAAACTGAAGAAGAACCACATTGATTTGGAAGATGACATTATCATGCTAATGCTTAAATTTTCACATCATCCTGTACATGATCAACATCTAAGATCACTAACAAAAATACTGTGAGTCACTGTCTTATGCATTTGAAAACTATGCAACATGATATACTTAATATGTACAGCCAAGATTGTATAGATGACATCATATTTACTTTGATCTCAACTATAGAATCATCTTATAAAAATGTTTATACTAGTGAAACTTTTTAAAAAATATTTATACATTTACATCTCAAATGATTTCACCTCCCAGTAATCTCTCATAATTCTGCTCCCACTCTCTCCATCTCGCTAGGCCTCTGAGAGGGTGTATTAAGTTAGTCCTCTACTGCATATGTCCCACGGGCCTCAGACCAGCCTATGTATGCTCTTCTCTAGGAGTCCAGGTTAGTTGAGACTGTCAGTCTTCCTGTCGTGTTGCCATCCCTTTCTTGGCCTTCAATACTTTCCCTAAAACTTCCATAGGGGTTATGAGCTCTGTCTAATGTTTGGCAGTGGGTATCTGAATTTTTCTTATTCATCTGTTGGGTAGACCCCTGTAGAGGACAGCTCTTCTAGACTCCTATTTTCAGGCACACTATAGCATCACTAATAGTTTCAGGGATTGATACCTGCCCATGGGATGGATACCAAGTTGGTCCAGTTACTGATTGGCCATTCTTTCAGTCTCTGCTCCATTTTTATCCATGTATTTCTTTTAGACAAGAGCAAATTTGAATAGAAATTTTGTAGATGGATTGGTTTTCACTGGAGGCCAGTCTTGTTACAGGAGATGGTCTCTTCATGTTCCTATCCCCACTGTTGTGGAATTTGGTATTGACCCCTGGAAGCCTCTGCATCTCTGGCCTCTGTGACTTCCCAGAGATTCCTCATTCTCTACCCATGGCAGCTTCATATTTCAATTCATTTTCCTGCCCCTCTGGTCCTCTTTCCTCTTTTTTTCTCATAACTTATCCTTTTACATTCTTCCCTTCCCTCTCCCCTCTCCTACCCTGTTCCCTCATTTCTATTTACCTCCCATGACTATTTTATTCCTCCTTGTAAGTTGAATTCAAGCTTCCTCACTTGTGCTTTCTTTTATTATACTTTCTTTATGTTGATGGTATATATCATGGTTATTCTGTACTTTGTGGCTAATATCTACTAGTGAAAAAATACATTTAGCAGATACTGTGATTTTACATGTAGTTTTGGAAAACTATCCAAAATTTTCACAAATATTCACTATGTATTTGACATGGTTCTCCACAGGGAGAAAATTTACAAAATGTGTATGATAAGATTCACTTCTACTATCTTCCCTAAATTATTTTATTTGCATATTTGCACTGTATATTTTGTCTTATATACCAGCAATCCATAAAAATATATCTAATGTCTGACCCCAATACAACATGCAGACGCCATTAAAATTATTTTCTCAAACTTCAAACTTACATTTACTTATTTTTTTGTTTGTTTATTTTAAACCCAATATATTTTAAACCAGTTACTATGTCCAGTAACTGGTCCTTATAACTACACATGTTTAATGTTCTTCATGTGAACATTGACATTATACAAACAGTGGTCTGAAGAAATTTAACACTCTGACCTACTTGTAGCCTCTGTAAATATTTCTAAAAATGTAATAAGAACTCCACTTCCTTGCTGTAATTCTAAACTCAATGGGTTTTTTGAAGTTCTTATGCAAGGTGATTTGACTTCAATGTGCAATAGCAATGCCAAGTACCGAAGGCATGTCCTACTTCCCATATATATTTTCTTGAACTTATATCATCCCTGTGCTCCTGATTCTAATTGTTTTCTCTCTGTCTTGATGATTGATACAGATATTTTAGAAATTGCAGCATTAGGGAGGGTTTCAGAGACAAATAGATAAATTTGAGGCAGGAGTGATCAAGTTGACATAGAAGATTTTTATTCCTGGATGACTTGTCTAAGAGAAATAAAGAGAAGGATCATGAACATGTGTCTAAATAGGAACAAAAGGAAAATAGAGTACTTAGGAACTCTATGTACCATTTAAACCAAATATCACAGAATCCTAATTTGTTGCCGTTATATTTCTAAACAATAATGGAAAACCTTTTACATTTAATTTTATTCAAGGCTTAGTTTTCTGTTCTCAAGAAATTATTTCAGAATTCATCTATATGACTAACCTCCCTAATTGTATTTCTTGGGGATTTTCTTCCACTTTTAAAATTTTTATTCATTATTTTATTTATTTTCATTTCAAATGTTATCCCTTTCCCAGGTTTCCTTTCTGCAAACCCCTATTACATCACCCTCGCACCCATGCTTTTATGGAGGTGCTCCCACCCCACTTCTACCTCACCATCCTAGCATTCCCTTATTCTGAGGCATTGAGCCATCACAGAACCAAGGGCCTCTCTACGAATTGATGCCAGATTGGCTATCTTCTGCTGTATATACAACAGGAATGTGAAATCTTTGATTGGTTGTTTGGTCCTTAGGAGCTTTGTGTTGTATGATTGGTTACTACTGTGGTTCTTCCTTTGGGGTTGCAGACCCCTTTAGCTCCTTCTGTCTTTCGCCTAATACTTCCACTGATGTCCTCATGCTCAATCTGATGGTTGGCTGCAAGCATCTGATTCAGTATTGGTCACGTTCTGACAGAGCCTCTCAGGAGACAGCTATATCAAGATCCAGTCACCAAGCACTTCTTAGCATCAGGAATAGATTCTGGGTTTGATGGGTGCATAAAGGGTGGATTTCCAGGTGAGGCAGTCTCTGAATGGCTTATCCTTTAGTTTCTTCACTCTTTTTCTCTGTATTTCTTTAAGCAGGAGCAATTTTGAATTAAATTATTTGAGATGGGTGTTTGGCATCTCTCAACCAGGGATAACCTCTGGATATGGTCTCTACATGTTCTATCTCCATTTAGTTGGGCATTTAAGCTAATGCCATCCCTGTTGGGTCCTGGGAGCCTCTTGATTTTTAGGCATCTGTGACTTTCTGGTGACTATCCATGGTTACCCATCCCCCACTGTTACATACCTCTCTTCAATTTCCTGACTTTCTATACAACTCCTGCATCTTCTCCCACACCTGTTCCTGCCACCCTTTTCCCTCTCCATCTGCCCTTCCTCACAAATGACTCCCTCCCTCTACCTCTTGTGATTATTTTGTTCCCCCTTCTAAGTAGGACTGAAGCATCCAAACTTTGGTCTTCCTTCTTCTTGAGCTTCATATGGTCTGTGAATCATATTGTGGGTATTCTGAGCATTTTTTCTAATATCCACTTGTAACTGAGTATATATCATGTATGTTCTTTTGTGACTGGGTTACTTTGCCTAGGATGGTACTCTCTTGTTCCATCCATTAATGGAAAACCCTTTAAATTTAATTTTATTCAAGGATTAGTCTTCTCTCTTTCCCAAGAAATTATTTCAGATTTCATTCAGATGACTACTTTCATGAATTACATTTCTTGTGGATTTTCTTCCATGACTTTATATGTCCTCTTTTCAAGGTAATGTACATGTGTAGCAATTGTGGAGAAATAATTTATGTGGAAATGATTGTCCTATATTCTTTAAAGCAGGTTCTGAGAGAACCAAAATTACCGTGAGAAATACATATGGAATTCAGAGTCTGTTATCATCACCTGCAATACTAAAGAGAATGGGATGATTGTGTCCCCATGAAGTTGTGGGGTTTTTTTTTTATCTTTTATGTCTATTTAGAGATTTCTGCTATGTAAACTAGAAAACAATCATATGCCTGGGAATACAAGGAACAGAAGTAATATACTTCCTAGTAACAGCAGATTCCTCTTTGATACACCAGGGAATTGTCATTGTGGACAGTCACTCTTCTTTTTAATTCCCTCTTATTCTACACTAAAGTCTTGGTCCATATACTATGAATAGGTAAATATAGGTCCCCAAATTTAGTCTGACTGACCAAAAAGAAATGATCTCATTTTGTTTTTTCAGTCAGAGATCGTCCTGAGTGTTTCTGATGTACTGAAAATTACTTATAAAAAGTGTGCTTCAATGTTAGAGTAATGCCTAAACTCAAGAAGTGTTGGCTTGAGTGTATTGTATTAGCAGGAAAGGACTTTGTTGGAGACTTACATGACTGAGGGGATTTCAGTCTTTACAGAGAAGCCACAAGATAGCTAGTTGCTAGTACTTTGCCTCCTTCAATAGCTCAGAAAACAAAGCATGATCATGGTGCCTAAAAGCATTCTCACTGCAATAAAGCTAGTGCATTTTTGTGCCTTTACTTTGATGTTAGTTCAATAATAGAAGTGAAGGATATCCTCTGAGTGAGGAAACTGGTATAGCAAATTAGAGTATGTTTAGCTAGACTGCCAAGTGAATGACAGTTATGCCAATGTACATGTCCTTGGTCATATTTATTCATATTCCCCTGATGATTAAGGATGTTTAATATTTCTTTAATCAGTACACCCTTCTTTCCAAAAGCTATCAGCACTTAATTTAAGTTTAATTATGAAATAATTATCTACATATAGTTATGTTTGTAGTTCAAAGTATGCACATGTATTATTTACCCCAGTGTTGATTTTGATGCATATCATATATGTCTGATACAGTGTCTCACTGTGCTGCCATCTGAGACTTCAAATTCATTACTGAAATCATGCTTCCTCTTAGCATCATGAGAAGATCACAACAGATGCATATCAACACACTTAGATAATAGTGTTATAAAATATCTTCATTACTGACTTTCATTTTTGCTTGATTGTGCATAAAATGGACTCAAAATTTTATATATTCTCATTTACTACAGATTTGCTTAAATCACCTTTAGATCTATTTATTTATTTATTTAGATCTATTTATTATTTGCTATGTTTTTTTTAAATTACAGCAAGACATTAAACACTGAAATACATTTTGTAATCTTCTTGTACAATTATTTTTCATTATATAAAACAATATTTTGCAGGGCAGTGGTAGTGCACGCCTTTTATCCCAGCACTTGGGAGGCAGAGGCAGGCAGATTTCTGAGTTCGAGGCCAGCCTGGTCTACAGAGTGAGTTCCAGGACTATACAGAGAAACCCTTTCTTGAAAAAACAAAAAAAAAATTTTTTATTCAAATATTCAACTATATTATACCTCTCCTCTAAGTTCTTCAGATCATTTCCTAATTTCCATCCAACTTTAAGCTCTTTGGCAAAAAAATAGACAAAATTTCAATCAAAAACAAACTTCTCAAAATCAGGGAAATGAAATCACTTTCAAAACAACAACAATACAAAACAAAACAAACAAATAAACAAAAAAACAAACCAAAAAAACCTAAAATACTCCAAAATAGAAGAACATCAAACTGTAAACATGAAAACACACTCGAAAATTTAAGAGACTGTGGAGTCAAACTATTTGTTGATCAACAACTGCTGAATCTGAGATCTTTCCTAGTTGATATGTGAATCTCACTCTTTCTGGAAAAGTAAATTCTTTCTCTATGACTGGTTATATGGAAGAATTCTATTATTAACCTTTACTCTAGTGCCAATTATTTCAATTATTTATTTATTCATTTACTTGTTTATTTACTCATTTACTTACTTATTTATTCATTCATTCATTGATTCCTTCTTAAAATATAAGAAAATGTAACATTATAAAATAAAAGTAAATCTATCTCTAGTATAATATACTGATAATACTGGTATGGATTTATTACCTGCCTCAATGTAACTGTATTTTAATGTTAATTGGGTTCCCCAAACCTATATACAGGAAAGAATCTGTAAGTAGCTTCTGGGAACATTCCCAAGTTAATTCTGATTGATAAATAAAGATGCCAGCAGATAACAGTTGGAAAAGAGAGAAAGCTACAGGTTTTAAGGTTTCCAGGTTTGGAACCATTCAGAAGAGGAAGGGCAGAGAGGGGCAGTGCCTAAGGAATATGCAAGGGAGAAAATCAGAGCAGCCATGTAAAGGGGCCAGGAGAATGTGGCCCAGAGGGCTGCTCAATCATATCAAGAGCAGCCAAAACAGAACAAAGAAATAAATAAGTAGTGACCCAGAGTTATCTGTGGGAGTCAGATTCTAACAACATAGAGGTTAGGCAGTTGTTCAGCTATTGTGCTGCTTAAGTCATATTAAATATAAATGCTTTTTGGTTTTCATTCAAGAACATGAACCACTGAAGCATGTAGTCATCAATGAAAGATTATTTTAAAGACTAGTATACAACTGTGATAATGATTTTCGGCAAGACAAATCAACAGAAAGACATGATCCAAAGACAAGGCACAAGAATGAGAGATTCACTTATTTGTATCCTCAGAAATCGCATAAAATCCTTTAATTGGAGATCATAGTACATATCAGAAGGACTTAGTACATTACCAAAGACCCTGGAAGGTAGCAGTGTAAGTTCTATGTGGACACTGGCTTGAAATCACCCTTTTAATGAAATTTCTTGATGTCAGTGTGGGAAGTGAACCCAACAGTTATCGTAACAACTCGGGTTGTTTGAAAAGTTCTGTTCTGATCACCTGCTGTATGTATGTGCACTATGCATGGAGGGTGCCCACAGAAGGTAAAAGAAGGCTCTGGATTGGCTAGAACTGGAGTTACAGCTGAGAACCCTCAGCTTCTAAGTCATCTCCTCAGCACCCATCATTTTAAATATATTTTGTTTTACTTCAACTGATAATGACTATATATATTTCTGCATACATACATATACATATTGTGTGTGTGTGTGAGAGAGAGAGAGACCGAGAGAGAGAGAGAGAGAGAGAGAGAGAGAGAGAGAGAGAGAGAGAGAGAAAGTAAATGAATGAATATTACTGTGCACTCTGTAAAGATTGTCTTTGTATTATTCAAATGCTGATTTCTCTGTGGGCAGAGAGTTTAGTGCAGACTTTTGTATTGTTATATAAAAAAAGAAAAGTTCTGTTCTATTTATGATAATCCATTTGACCCATAACTCAATTAAAATTAAAAGAAATTTCAGTACCAGAAGTTTTGTTTGGTTGGTGACAAGTGATGGCTGGTTGAGACTCATTATTTAGTTATTTCATTTAGATCATACACACACACACACACACACACACACACTATATATATATATGTATATATATATAGATATATATATACACTTTATAAAATTTTTATTGTATTATGTTTCACTACAACTACTCAAGTACCCCTATAGTTCCCTGTTATTTTTATTTATTACTCCTGAATTCCTTTCCACAATTAATTCTCCTCATCCAAGCTGTTTCTCCCTGTTTGCTCTTCTACTGTCTCTCATTCCTTACTTTATTCCAGCCTCATGCTCAATCTGCTACTTTTCTCTAGTCTCTAACTTTTGTCAGTCTATGCTTTGTGAAACTTGTACATTATTTGATATTTAAGGAAAAAAATCTAGTATGTACTTTACCTTATACTACCTTTATACAGCATTGGGGACAATGTCAGATGGAAGTGGAAACAATGTGTATCGGATGATTTTTTAAAACGGCAGATATATTGAGCTATGTATTATCTATCTGTCTGTCTATCTACCTTTCTATCTATCTATCTATCTATCTATCTAACTATCATCTATCTATCTATCTATCTATCTATCTATCTATCTATCTATCTAACTATCATCTATCTATCTTATTTTTCCACTTATGTTTATGGAATTTCTATTTTGTGACTATTTTATTTGAATTATTTTTTCAAATCATGAAAGTCACTAGGGATTTTCAAACATATTTATTTTCTTCTAGTGAGCATTGAAGTGAATATGAAGCCCTTTCTCATTTTTTGTATTAATGTAGTATTACTTTAAATGAGCTCTTTATGTATGTTTTGCTATTCTTACATATTTAGGTCAAATTTGCAGTATAATAGTATAAAAACTTTTTGATCTGTTGGATGGTTTTCATTGAATTTATTAGTATATAATTTTATTTTGTATTATTACTTGATGTTTTCATACAATATATCTTAGTTGCCATCTTACCCCTTCCCAACTACTCCCAGATCTTCCTGTCTCCCGTCTAATAAAATTTCATCCATTCTTGGTTATGTACAAGGTAATTATATCTATGTGTCTCTCACACCCCAAAAACAAAAGGAAAACAACAAAAAACTACCAAAGTAATCAAACAGTAAAGCAAAAATGTACAAAAATAAAATGAATCAAATTCCCACAAGAGAGCAATGAAATAAAAATGCATTTTTTTCTCTGTTCCCTTCTGTAGGTCTTGCTCTGGATGAGGTTGATATAACCAGTAGCACTCCATTGGATAAAAACGAGTTTTGCTTTCTACACAGCAGGTATAAATGACAAATAGTGTCTTGGTTATGGATGATACTTTGTGTCTACTTTCCCTTTGTAATACTAATATTTCTGCCTGTTTAGAAACTGTGCTGGGTTTGTATGTGCTGCTACAGTCTCTTGACTTCCTATATGTATTGACATGGCTAAATTTGATATATGCATCTCAATGAGGAGTTAGTACCCCAAAGTTTTGGATATAGGTGTTCTAATATCCACATACTCACAGATGCCTTAGATAATCAGTTGTTATTAAAGAGTGGGAAAATATATGAAGTTATATGGAATAGTGATACTCCTGTTGTAGTGGTAGATATTCAAGGGCAGGGAAACAAGAATATTTTTTTCAAACATAACTTTTCAAATAATGATATTGTATAAACTATTTTACCATGAGAAACTGTTAATAATTGATAATATAAGTTTTCCCAAGGATGCACACATCTTTGCAATATGAATCTACATTCACAAAGAATTAGTGAGAACATATATACATACATACACACACACACACACACACACACACATGTTTATCTTTTCTAAAATAAACATCATAAATTATTTGTTTATCATTATACCATTGAGGTATAATCTGTGTTATTTGGATTTACTACTGGCAAAGGGATTGGACCCATTATTTCTTTATGCAGTCCTGGGAACTTTTTGGAGGACATTATAATGGAGATAAATATGTTATACAGTGGTATAATTCACTCTTATAATTATAGAACTCATGGAAAATGGCACAATCATATCACAATCAAAAGCAAGTTTTACTTGGCTAACCAGAGTCACAATCAGAAGTTTGCAGACAGAAATTGAGGCTTTCCTATAGATATTCAGGATATACTCACTTTCAGACAACATATACATGATCAGCAATCAGGCACTAATGACTGTTTTTGCTCTACTGTAAATTGAAAAGAGAGCTCAGGATGAATAGCAGTTTTTTTTTCATTCTTCCATTTTCTATTTGCTCAGGGGGAGGGAGAAATAGATAAATCAACAGTTCAGATTGTGATCTCCAAGCTTTGCTTTCTTTTCCCATTTGAGAGCTCTTTCTTGACTGGTTTATAATCTATACATTTTTGGATGCCATATCTCCTCCAATCAAACACAAGGAGAGGCAACAAAATTGTTTGTACTGAGAGATTTTATCTGTCAAGCTCCTGGGTGGAGTCCAGGAATCTACTGGTTCTGAGTGTAACCAAAACCTGCCAATGAGATGCTCAAGAGAAGGAATACTTTCTGAAATTTACAGGAGACAGAGAAAATGGAAAGTAGAAATAGTTTGTTTGATTCACAGGATTACAGTACTGAGTTACTAAATCCTGTCTCCTGTGTGAGAAGTGTATGTGTTTGTGTCTGAAGCCATGGATTCTGCTTTAAAATATGGCAGGCTTTTTTTTTTTATTTTGGTGAGGAGTCTTAGAGTCCTCCATTATCTTCATTGGGCATGGTACACTTTCAGAATAAATTTCTGAAAGAGAACAAGGATTTGCTGCTTGTTATATTCACTTAGCCCATTGTGAAGAATTGCTGTAGTTCTAAGCCCCTTGAGACATACTACTTTCTAGGTCCTGGCTCTGATGATCTCCAACCACCAGGTTCCACACAAAGAACACTGCAACTACCTGAACAGCTAGATTCAGGCTCCTGTCCTTCTGAGTAAAATGAATAAGCACTGAACTTGAAACACTGAAAATTTTCAGAAAACTTTGACCCCAAAAAACTTAATATAAACCCTGTCTTCTATTCTGTTCAATTCTCTGCTTCTTCTATTCTGAGCACAGAAATCCAACCAGTTGGTATTTCTCTCAGAATAAATGTGAGTGCTTGGCACAAAAGGTTTCAGAAGAGAATAATTTAACAGGAAGGAGTTAAATGATAGTAATCACTCACTTTAAACCCCTTATTGTTTATTAATAATAACAAAAACAAATTATCAACTGCTTGGGCCAAACAAGTGTCGAGCCTCTGTACCTAATGGCCTCCAACCACCATATTCCACCCACACAACACTCTACCTACCCTAACAGCCAGAATATACCACAGTACTACAGAGGAAAAATCCTAAACTCTGGACTTGAAATTCCTCTAATCCTGATTCTGAAAATCTCCAGAAAACTTGCTCCCAAGAAATGTTATATAATCCTTGTTTTCTGTTCAGTTCTCTGTTGGCTTTAGCATGAACAGATGCATTCTTCCTTCTGGGTCTCTTTCTTTCAATAAATCTACAGTGTGAGTTTTGATATTTGGTGTGGTTTTCTTATATGCTTTGTCTCTCAGCTGCCAGGATACTTTCCCTCTCAGAGATGTAATAGTTGCAAAGCCAGGGACAGTTCTTATCTGGTCCAATGACAATATCATCTCTTTGAGTTGTACAATTTTCACACATTATCATCATATTTGTTGCATAAAGTCCTTTCAGAACAAAGAAAAATTTCACTTGGAGTCTTGTTATTATTTTAGAGCAGATACAGGTTTCAGAGATTCAGCTTTAGTAATCTATGTGATATAGTCATAGCTAAATTTTCATTACTTTGGCAAATATTAGTTTTTTATACTTTTTTCTGTTCCTTGTCTGACCATATTTTCTATGAGGTCAAGCAGGGTAATGAGAGTTTTAGAACACCAATTGCCTCTCTGTGGTATAAAATTAGTATTTCTTAATTCCATTGAAAGAATTTTACCCAACAGATTTCCTTGTCATTGTTTGAAAATTGATCTCCAATTGACAGACCACTATCTCTTTCATAAACTTTCTCTTCAAGTAAATATTTCTATATCATAGGAGGTTATACAATTTTTTCTGAATTGCTAAGGGCAATTACAAAACTTTTTTCAATCATATGTATCACTTAGTATCTAGTGCTCTGCTGTATCATCTCTAATTTTATTCTGTCTCAGTTTTTCTTCTTATGGAACACCTGATAGGGAAAGAATTTACTATAAAAACTAATGATCAATTCATTTATAGTACAGACAACTCTACAAATACAAATAGCAATGCAAATTCTTCATTAGTAATAAATATCAAAATAAGACATGTGTTTCACAGAATGTCTCATTGTTATAAAAACATGGCATTAGCAAATCTGTGATGCAGTAAATACAGAGAAGAAAGAGAAATGAAGAATGTAGAAAATAGGGAAGTAAACATGACTTATTATTTTGCAAAGCCTTATCCGAGGGCTATCTTTGCAAAAAATTTACAAAAGGAAGGCATATATTCAGGAGTTCTCATGTTGTCTCAGCAGGAGTTGCTATATTTTTCTTCATGGACATGAGGAACTAGGCTACCTTAGCAACTCAGAACTTGGAACTAATTTCAGTAGAAGCTTAGCACTGGGGATGAGGTCAAGGAGGTGGGTACATGGATGGATCAGTTTGATGTTTTTGGTGGAGGCAGAAACCCAGAAACCAAGACATTGTCAAGGTTTTCTGCACAGTTATTATTTAGAATTCCTCCCTTATCAATTGTGATTACATTAAGTCTAGTAAGGACATATTTTATATATATATATATATATATATATATATATATATATATATATATATATGTGTGTGTGTGTGTGTGTGTGTGTATGCTTATATACATATATATACATATATATGTGTGTATGTATATAAATATATATCTAGATAGATAGATAGATAGATAGATGATTATAAGAACAATTTTTTTTAACACTAAGTGACTAAACATGATTTGGTAACTGAGAGAAATTTTTCTAAAACATTTATCATATCATGGCATACGGTAGATGAACAATCTAATTTTAAAAAAGAAATAAATAATGCATAAATATTTTATTCCATAAACCCTAATATATATTATGTAAGTAGAGATGATACAGTAAGCAGAGAGAAGTCTTAATATGGCTATTCATATGAAATCACAAAAGCTGTTTTCTTAAATACCTCACCACTTCCTTATCATAACTTGAAATATTATTGGAGCCTCTAAGAAAGGGAAGTGCTCAAAAAACCATGAAAACTTTTAAATAAAACCCCATCTGTATACTATGAGATCTGTATAGTCATTGACCTTTTCCAAGCAATGGTGATTAAAGTGATTTAAAAAGCCTTTCACAAGAGCAATATCTCAATGGAAAGTACTGAATTCATTGCATGTTTTAAAAATTCCATTATTAAATTATTATGCTTATTATTTTATGTGGATATCATGTCAGAATTAGTCGTAAATTTGTCATTTCATATTTTTGATAGGATTTGTTTTTTTAATGCAAAAATGAAGTTCATGATTGGAACAAATATTATGTTTGTGATGAAACAGAATGACATATGTATATATATGACACCCCAACAACAAACTCTTACTACTCCCTTAACTAATTCTTAATGTGAGATATAGAAAAGACACACAAAACTGAATTATGCCCAGGCTAATTTATCATTTCATTTCTTTTTTTTAAATTAAATTGTTTTATTTGTTTATATTCAAAATGCAACACCCTTTCCCAGCACCCATCCCAGAGTCCTTCATCCCATCCCCAGTCCCCTTTGGTCCTGAGAAGATGCTCACCCACCCACCCACTACCCTCACCTCACCCTGACAAAATACCCTTCCGTGATGCATCAAGTCTCTCTAGGACAAGGAACATCCTCTCCCACTGTGGCCAGACAACACAGTCCTCTGTTATATCATATGTGCTGGGGACCAGTGACAAGCCCATTGATGCTCTTTGGTTAGACTCTGGAAGCTCTGAAGAGGCTAGTTTAGTTGATACTGTTATTCCTCTTATGGGGTTGCAATCTCCTTTAGTTCCTTCGATCCTTCCTTCCCCTAACTCATCCATATGGGTCCCTGACCTCAGCCCAATGGTTTACTGTATATATATATATATATATATATATATATATATATATATATATATTCAGTCAACTGTTAGTACAGCTTCTCATAGGACAGCCATGATCGACTCCTGTTTATAAGTAATTGATAGTGTCAGGGTTTCTGGGCAGGCATCAAACTCTAATATTGCATTTTTATAGCTCTGTAAATAAATTACATCTTACATCCCTTCTGTGATTTCACTTGGAATGAAAGATTTTGATTTCTATGATATCATAAACACATGTGCCTCAAAAGTTAGCATAAATCTCAAGCAAACAGCTAATTATTATACCACACCTCCTTTATTCCTTCTTCTGTTTCCTTTATCAGTAGGTAATTTGATTTCCCCAGAAACATATAGTATGCTAGATGCCTTTGGAATTAAAACACTGTGGCTCCATTCATTTAGTTCTCTCTCTCTCTCTCTCTCTCTCTCTCTCTCTCTCTCTCTCTCTCT